>NC_052108.1:3034707-3076000 GCF_012273895.1 Zerene cesonia
AGCGTCTATAAACCTCATGTGGTTATCGGACGATTGCGCTACGAGATTCATCATTGCATCCCTGTCCATCATCACCTTGAATTAAAAAAAAATATAAAATTATGAAATCACAGAAAAACCTTTTTTAGGCAATCCGTTGAAGGTTGAATTCATACAAATTACCTATAATTTTTTACATTAAAGAAATCTAATCACAAAATGCAGATTATTTATTCTAAATGCTTCCATTTATTAATTACTAGCTGCGTCCCGCGGTTTCAACCGGGTAAGTCCGTATCCCGTAACAATATAGAGATAAAAAGTTGCCTGTATGTTATTCCAGTTCTCCAGCTATCTACATACCAAATTTCATTGCAATTGGTTTAGTAGTTTTTGCGTGAAAGAGCAACAAACACACACACATCCTTATAAACTTTCGCAGCTAGTAATTCATATTCTGAGGATCGTTTATACTTTAGGTACAGTATAAAAAAAAATACCTCAAACAATTCAGGCGGTGCATCTCCCAACATAACTTTATTGCCCAAGAGTTTCGACAGAGTTTCAAACTGTCTCATGGACCAAATGCCCTCATGTTCTCTCCAAGCACCGAATGCGTTGCGAGATACTTCTAGAAGCTTCGTTATCATTTCCGTCATGTTCACTGAGAATTGTACTCTGGATTCCTGCAATGTTTTTCATTTTATGTTGAAAATAAAAATCGTTAAAATGGTTGGTGAATTGTTATTTATTTATTAGAAACAGTTACAGTAACAGCTTAAAACAGTGTTGGAAGAAGGTGCAAATTCACTTTAAAGCTATATTTTTCAAAGCAAAATCCATATACCTCGCAGCGTTCGTACAATTGCATCTCAATGGACATAAGTTTCTTCCACAGATCATAGACAAGATCATTGAACGCCTCTCCCGCGTCTATAACGTTTGGTTCCACTTGCTCTATGGTCGCTTGCTTGGCTGTCACTTTGCTGATTATTTCGTTCATTTGTTCAACTAACGGTTTCTTCTTCAATTCAAATTCTTCTACCACCCTAGGCACATAATTATTATACTATTTCCACTACCTAATTAATTCAACTAATAACTTCATTCAATACTGATTCAAGATTTTTTTTTAATGTTTACCACTAGACAAAGGAGAAAGTGAAAGAAAATATTTTCTTTGTCTTACCAAGTAAGATATGGTTTTAAAGATACTGAAAATCTTGTATAATAACCATTATATAATACACTTACTGCTTACTCTTCTTAACGCTTTCTTCCAATGCGTTATCCACGAGGTCTTTAAAGAGTTTTATTTCGTGCTGCCTCGCGTTATATGCCCCTTGGGCAAAATCCACTAATCCCGCCATCGTTTCTACGTATTGTTCTTTGTATCTTAATTATTAATAACAACCGATTATTATAACACGTTTGTTTAATAAATAGGGAATATGCATGTAATTCGAATAAGAGTCGCATATATTTTTTAATAAACTTTATGCTAGGTACATAAAACTGAAAGAGAAGGAATTCGATATCGAGGCTCGGTGATATGAGGTGAAGCTACAGAAAAATACCTACTGTTCATAAAATCCAATAAGTTCCCCTCCTATTTTCAATAGTAATGCACCATCCGGGTCCTTCTCAAACATGGACTCTATCAACTCCGGCCCACTCAAATACTCCACGAACGACAACGCGTAGAATTTCACTTTAGCATCGTACTCCTCTTTGGCTATTCGTGCCTTTTCCGATTTCTCGTCTGCTTCGTCCAACTTACGGAGGAGACCGCTAAAATAGACCTTTTGTATAATAACCTTAATGTCAAAAGCCATCCAAGCCATCTTGATTACTATTTAGCGCACTATTAGCTTATCCACTACTTGTAGTTCCGTTGAATAGTGAAATATATGAGCAATGCAATATTATGTGTGATAAGTTGGTACCGAGTTGTACTTTGCTATAATGTATGTAAATGGGTTATAACATTTTTCAATATATTCTAGAAAATCCTAAAGTATTCCGGGGACGAATAAAACTTCCAACAATGAATATTTATTATTATTTTACCGAAATATAGCTTGGCCAGCTTCTCTCTCTTCTTCTGTAATTAGTTTATAATCGAGATACGTAACTCTTGTTAGGGCTGACTTCAAAAACTGATTGGTCATTGGATCATCACAGCACGGGTTGCCTTTGAAACTGACCGAGCGGAGTTTGCGAAATCTTCGAAGGTAAGACATCTATATACAAATACATTGATTAAATCATCAACTAGTATTTACGGAGTAGCTGCCTAATGTAAAAAATACTGATATTATCTAAGAACCTGTAACGTATTTTGGAGAAGTTTTGTATATTTATTGGTAATTTTATATGAAATGATAGTAACATGTATGACAGATAGGAAAAATACATAAACTGTAACAAATCTGACCTCTTTATAATCTTCAATCAAATTATCGCCAATACTAAAAACCAATAGATTCTCCAACGTCTCCATATTTTCCAACTTTCGTATTCTATTATGGAATAGAGTAAGAACCTCCAAATTGACTAATTCTTCTAAATTTTCAATCTTTTCTATTTTATTGAATGATAAGTCTAGTTCATTTAAACCAGTAAGTTGCTCCAGGTTTTCTATTTTTTCAATTAAGTTGTGAGCTAACGTTAATTTTCTCAATGATTTCAGCATCCATAAATGATCTATTCTCAAGATATTTTGAAACTCTAATCGTACTATAGGTGCTTCGTCTAAATGAACACCTTCTTCAGCAAAAAGTCTTCCTGCTTCTTCGGTTGGACCTAGACAAAAAGTAAATGCTGAAGTAATCTATACGAATCTATACTAATATTATAAAGCTGAAGAGTTTTTTTGTTTGTTCACTAATCTCATGAACTACTAGTTCGATTTAAAAAATTCCTTCAATGTTAGATAGCCCATTTATTTAGAAAGGCTATAGGCAATATACGTACCACGGGCCAAGCCCGGGCGGACCTCTAGTAATCAATTAAAGAGCAAATTACCACCATAAACAACGTTTATGGCCTTCGGTACTTGGCTGTTTTTCAGACACAATATAGCAATATATATAAATTACTAAGTATTAAACCAATTTAACTCTCGGGTACCCGTGATCCCGTGGAATCCCGCCACGTGATCAAATTTTTTCTATTCTTTAAAAATTTCACTTACCGTATTCGAGGATGCATCTGGTGAGCATTGCATTGTCAATAACTCCTGGCTCAATAGCAGGGTGTATGATTAAACTATTTAAAGATTTTTTTTCAGTCATTTTTGATCAGTGTCGATTAGTGCAAGCGTTTTGGTTTAAGCAATAATTATTGTCTTGTCATAGAAATGAAAACATTTACGTCAATTAAGATTTAAGGCTAACGCCGTTACTAGGATACCAAATTGAATCGTATCACTGCTTACGTCCATGAATATGAGAAATCATGACGTACCTTATCACTTTATAACGATTCGATCGAGTAATAATTACTGTTTACTACCTCTATAACTTTATCATTTTAAAATTTACCGCCATAATTGGAAATCACAGATAATGAAATTGTATAGCATTTTTATGATTACGAAACCAAATACTGAGTAAATAATTGTAATAATATTCAAATATTAAACGTTAATTATGATCATATTATACACATATTTTAAAATTTTATATAGATACATAAAAATCAAAACCTAAATGTATCACAATTTTGTGTAGCGGAACGTCATTTACTTGACGTTTGCGCGATAATGAAATTATGACAAAGTGACAAGTGAAATCGGTGAAAAATATTGATAAATAGAAGAATAATTAAATAAAGAACAAAAATGTCTTTCTTTGGAGTAGGAAACCCTTTTGCTACGCCGGTTGGTCAAAAAATAGGTAAATAGAATGTATTGTGACTTAAATAGGTATTTCTAATGACATTTTTAAGTTGTTGCGCATTTAATATCAAATATCATAATTTCTTTGTTCCCCTGAAATCGATTAAACCGATCCATAAAAAATCCTGGATTAATAACCTCTACAAAATGTCCAAAAGTTTACATGATTGTGTTTTTCAGAACAAGCTACTGATGGCTCCCTTCCTTCAGAGAATTGGGCTCTTAACATGGAAATTTGTGATATTATTAATAGTAGTACAGATGGGCCTAAGGATGCAATAAAGGCGATAAGAAAAAGACTAACACAAAGTGCAGGAAAAAACTACACCATAGTAATGTACACACTGACTGTACTAGAGAGTTCTGTAAAGAATTGTGGAAAACCCTTCCACATCTTGGTTTGCAACAAAGAATTCATATCCGAGCTGGTGAGTTGAACAAATTGATATGCCCTTGACAATTAAAGTATTTACCACTGATAAGTAAGTAGGCAACATTTAAAGTAGACTAATGCTAATTATATCTCACCTTGACCATAACTGAGAGTCTTAGAATATTTGATATGATGTAATATAAAGAAAAATGTCATTTATTAATCTGTAGACATATATGACAACAACTTCAAATATTAAATGGTATCATTACAAAACATGTTAATATTGTAGATAAGTGTATAATAATTGCATGTATATTTGTTTTATACTATACTTTTTTAAATACAAATTTATTTGATTAAGTTTAATAATCGTATTGTACATTTGAATTATGACTAAAATAAAAATCCACAAAATATTTACAATATAAACAAATCTTATCTGATAAAGTGTCATTCACATGCTGTATGTGATTACTCTTGACAGAAAATGTATTCGGCAAGTTAAATAGTACAAATGATTAGTAGTTTTATGTTTAAACTATTAATTTTCCCCAGCTATGCGCGTGGTACATATATATAGCACTCAGTGAAGTTGCAGTTTTCTTATGGTGAAAGAATTTAAGAAATCATTCCAGTAGTTTTTGAGTTTAACCATTACAAACAAACCAATAAAAACTACAAATTCTTCCTCTTTATGATATTAGTGTAGATTATGCAATATCATTATTACTTATTTCATTCAAATATTCACACAACTCTTTGTTTGAATTTTTTTTCTGTAATATTTAAAATCAACTACATTATCATAGTCATACATTATATTAAACAAAATTGTTATAATCAAACATTGTTGATATTGTATTCAAATGGCGTATAAAAACCACCACCATCACCACCACCTTGGCTATGCCCCTTGAATTATATAGCCAGATATTACCAATATTCAATGGTAAAAGATTTCTTGAAATTAGTAGTTCCCAAGATTAGCATTTTAAAACAAATAAACCTTTAGCTTTATATTATTAATATAGATTCTGTATCCCAATAAATAAGACCCAAGCTGCTTTCTCTTAAAAATGTATATATTTATTACAGTATGTTTTAACAAATACCTGAGGTGCAAGGTATTTTTAATTAAATAAACATGCATTAATTACTATCAACTTTATATCAGTCACATGAGATGAAAAGGTCAATATACAAATAATACTGTTTATTCAATATCTCTTCGCTAAATAAGTATAAATGTAATAGAATATGATTATAATTTTATGATGTCATCTCAGATAATGAATATAACATTCTACAGCCTGTTGCCAGCACACAAACTGGTTCATTTACATACAAGAATAACATATTGTATATAATGTGTAATATGTTTCAACACTTTGTGTAGGGCAAAGAAAAAGTTTAACATTAATAATAATTGAACATGTTAAACTATATATGTATAACTAGAGAATAAAACGACATATGTTGTAATATTGTATAATATAAAAACTAGTTTAATGGGTGACTAATTTTGTACTATCCATCCAAAAGTGGCATCTATAGATTGTTCTAGAAATCGATTTTCCGAGAAAAGCTTGCCAATAACCAATCTATGGATTATTTTTGTATTGGCATGCAAGTTAGAGATTGATCAAAAAATATATATTCATTGAAGATTTATGCAATACTCAATAGGATATACATTATTAATTTTGTATGAAAGAAAATAATAATATTTTAACTCCTTGTAATGTGTTTTACACATGTTAATTAAAACAATATTGCTTACTAACATACTCATATGAAAGAAATAATTTCTTCGACAGGTAAAATTAATTGGCCCCAAAAATGACCCACCAACAGTGGTACAGGAGAAGGTCCTCAGTCTTATACAGTGCTGGGCGGACGCTTTCCAGAACCAGCCTGAACTGCAGGTTTGTGTGTACTTTTTATTTATTGTATATTATATATCTGTGTAAATTACGTAATACATCCAAGGAAAACAGTATTTTCCTTGGATGTATTACATTGCTATCAATTTATTTATTTTTTTCGTAAAAATATGTTTATTGACATAAAAAGAAACAATCAAAATAAATGAATAACCAACCTGTTAAGCATTGTTTCGTATTGGCGGTGGTGTCTCCCTCAATACATACAAAAAGTTTGTACTGATGTTATGATTATAAAAATTATTTAAACAAATTTATCAAACAAATAGCATGCCTACATATCACTTGAAATTGTACAAGTTAGGATAATTAAATACAAGAGAAAATTCTTTTTTTTTTTTTTTTTTTTTTTTTTATGTCATAGTCGGCAATGGAGCTGGTGGGTCGCCTGATGGTAAGCGCTACCACCGCCCATGAACATTTGGAGAGGCGTAAGGTCAATTGCAGACCTTTCGCCTCTACAAATGGATTGCCGACTTTAATTGGGAAGGGATTAGGAAAGGATTGATGAGAGGAAGAAAGGAAGGGACTGGGAAGGGTAAGGAAAAGGATATGGGCCAATGGGAAAAGGATATAATTCATTTAAACAACAAAAAAATATCCAAAAAAAACATAACAATAATTGTCATCATATTTCTTATTTGTGGTTCGAAAGTAAATTTATTAGCGAATATATTATTAGGTACAATAGTATAGGTGTATGAGAAGATAAATTATAATAGGTCAGTACTCAGTGTTCAATCTTGTAGGTCTTCCACGCAAATAAACTTACATTGTTGCATGATATCCGACCTAGTTTGTTCGCACAATGTGGATTGGATTACATTTGAGTTTCGCATTTGTTTCTAGAAGTCCTACGTGAATACGTTTTTTTTTTTATATAGTTTTTAAATTCCTTGAAATTAAATTCGGCAGTGCCGAATCAAGTGACGTGCACAATCCTACTAATCCTACTAATATTTGAAATGCGAAAGTTTGTAACAATGTGTGTATATTTGTTACTCTTTCACACGAAAACTACTGAACCGATTGCAATGAAATTTGGTACGTAGACAGCTGGACGATTGAAATAACATATAGACTATTTTTATCCCGATATTCCTACGGGATACGGACTTACGCAGGTGAAACCGCGGGGCGTAACTACTATAAAATAAAGTAGCGGTCTGCCCGAGCTTCGACCGTGTTATATTTATTTATTTATCCTGCTTATCATAATATCATACAAAGTCTACTCAAAAATCACGTACGTTGTAGATATCTAGCGGTGAAAGAATGTTTGAAATCGGTCCAGTAGTTCTTGAGAATAAAGCGTACAAACAAACTTTTATATTATTACTAGCTGCGCCCCGCGGTTTCACCCGCGTAAGTCCGTATCCCGTAGGAATATCGGGATAAAAAATAGATGTTGGCCGATTCTCAGACCTACCCAATATGCTTACCAAATTTCAGAGGAATCGGTCAAGCCGTTTCGGAGGAGTATGGCAACGAAAACTGTGACACGAGAATTTTATATATATAGATCTAATAATATAGATATCACAGTTTATGTATTCGTACATTTAATCTCAATCAAACTCAATTAATTTGCTTAACACGTTTTTTATTAAGTACTGATCGTGTATACTTGAGTCTCATGTGAAGTAGCAC
This sequence comes from Zerene cesonia, assembly GCF_012273895.1. NCBI lineage: Eukaryota > Metazoa > Arthropoda > Insecta > Lepidoptera > Pieridae > Zerene > Zerene cesonia. The sequence goes on from NC_052108.1 coordinate 3,042,557, forward strand.
ATGTTTTAGTCAAATTAAATTCTACAAGCTGAGAGAAAATACAGCATTGAGCTAGTTTAGTATCGTAGATATATTTGGCTCTATAAAGTAATAAAATATCTTTCGTATGAAAAAATCTTGTCTTGCTTTATTTTACCATTATTAAGCTGTTATCGAATTAATGCGTATTATAATATGTTAATTTGAATGTGTTAAAACGTAATTAAAGCGGATGTACTGTAATAGCTATCATATTATGTCTATAACTGATAACTAATTAATTAATATTTAATTAATCCTTTACTTAAGTGCGTGTGATAAACGAGAAGAAATAAAATTTTCAATCGTCTTTCCCAAAAACGAAAGGGGTTCTCAATTGGTATTTTTATTTACTGCGTTTTATGATTTCTATGTTATTTGATTGTATTATTCGTCTCCGTATGGTTATTTTAATGGGATTTATATTATAGGTTTTTAACGGATTGACGTGATTATTTTTGTGTTTGATAGGAAATTGTTGTCATTTGGATTTTGTCGCATTTCAAAATATGGAGTGGTCTGACTTCTGACATCGGTGATTGGTCTTTTTTGTAGAAACTGCCTGTGTATATAGTAGTGTGGTTAACTTGAGTACAAGGATTGCTCGATCACCAAAAATAAGTGATAAGAATAAGGCGAATCGCAATAATATTACATTATATAACGATAAAACTAACAATGAAAAAACGTCTCGCTCCAGTCGAACCGAGAAGCGTATTTGAATCATCGAATCTTGTAAATTTCATCGATAACATTGATAAAATCAAAGTCCGTTGGTATAATTATAGTATTATTTTTTCCATATTGATTTTAGTGATATAACTTGTTTTCCTTCTTAAATCAGAGTCGTCACCTTTTAACTAAAATACAAACTAGTGTTACGAAGACATTTGAAGAATTAGGTCGTTATAAAATATTCCAGGATCCTTTGAAATATATATTCAAAACTCCGCTGGGTATATATTGTGTTAATCCTCGATTTTTTTGTTAATGTCATAGCGGGTAACTGATCTTGTGGTTCGCCTGATGGTAAGCGATCACCACCGCCAATGAACATTCGCAAAGGCAGTGCCTCTACGAATGTGCTGCCCGCTTTTGTGGGGTAAAGGAGGATTTTATTCAATCAATTTATACATAATTTAAAGAACAACTACGTAGCATACATACGTAGCATTTCAGATATCCACCCTGATATTTGGTTACACATTATTATAGATAGTTTCATATATTTTATAAAGATTTTTCTATTGTAGGGTGTAGTTCAAGTGTACAATGAATTACGGACTAAAGGTGTTGAGTTCCCGATGACCGATTTGGACGCAATGGCACCTATATTTACACCCCAGAGAGTAAGTAGAGAGTGTACTGAAATTTAGCCCTTATTGTGTTTAGATTAAGTTTTTTTTTTACAAAAATACAAAGCCCATAATACTTATAGCCTATTATTTCAAGCAGCGGTTAAAACAATTGCCTAGAGTATACACGTGACATTTGACACCCGGTAGTATGGCCTCTGTTTAATCTGTGACACCTTGTTATTTGATACGCTAACTGTGGCGGGAGAGGTCAACTTAGTACCTACCTAATGTTCGTCGCACGTTGCATGTAAAGGAATGGAGATTTTGTACAAATTCAAGTAAACACTCTTCATTCTACGGTATAATTTTCGTAGTTTGTATTCTCTAACTTTTTACAGCTAACGATTTTTTTATAAACTACATAATCAGCGTAATATGGTGTATGTTTGAGTCTAAATATAATCTAATATATGCACTATAAACCTGTAGGATATAAATATATTATGTCTGCCTCAATAACCCTTAATATCGCACATTGACTTGATAGAACTAAACTCTAGTTCCCTATTTTTATTCCCAATCTCGAAACACATTATTTTCAATAGTGTTTCAACTTGTGTTTTTTTATTCTTATCAACACTATTCCAAATTAAAACCTGTACGCAACTGCAACACATATTATTACATATTATTTAGGTCTAGCCTCTATCTTCACAGAGCATAAATATTTTCAGAGCGTACCGGACAGCGTTGAGCCGGTGGTTGGTTCGCCGCAACGCTCTGTGTTGCCGCAAACCTCGCCTAATCGGATTCCACTCGAAAATAATACGGGAACGGTAAGATGTGGCAATGTTTCTTGCTGAAAAAATAAACATTCTTTAATTATTTTAGCTAATAAACAGGTGTCATGAATCGACTGAGTCAGGTAGGGTTCAAAGTACTGATCAGAATAAGTATTCTGTGTTTCATGTTTTTTTGTTAGAAAATGCCCATAAAGAAGAAATCGATCAGTAGATAGATTGAAAATGAAATGTTGCAGGAAGTTTGAAACAACTTTCGTTTTTATCAAAAATAGCACTGTCACGCTCGATTGACCCTGCAGTAGAGTTTTTTTAGAAAGTGTGACCATAGAACGAAAATAATCGTCATTCAACACAATTATTTAGAACATAAAATATGTAAAAACGTATATAGAATTTTTAAATTTATCAAAAACATTTTTCTAATTAGATAGTAAATATTTTTTTTAATATTATTATAAAAGATAAACGTTAAAACCTCATATATTTTCACATTTAAAAATCGCACCGAAACTATTTCATGATAACGTAACATCACTTTGAAAGAATATAGAAAAAGACTGGGAAGGGTAAGGAAAAAGATATGAGCCTCCACCACGAAAGTCTGGAGGGGTGTGGTACCCCGGTGCGAGCTGGCCCAATTCGTGCCGAAGCATGCTCGACTCCCACATACGTGTAGTGGAGGATAATAATAATAATTCCACGTATATATGTGGTCATCGATCAGGTGACGCTCACCGAGAGCCAGACGGCGAAGCTGCGAGCGGACCTGGCGGTGGTGGAGGGCAACATGGGCGTCATGAGCGACATGCTCAACGAGCTCACCGCGCAGCCCTACGCGCACCACCACGACTCCGACATACAGCTGCTCGATGTATGTACCGCTTCTCCATTCCCACCTGCGAAGAGGCAACCATACTGGGGTCATGATGTCAACTTATGGGGGGGGACGTCTGGTGGTAGTATAAGCGCTACAACCGTCCATGAATATTTGTGGAGGCCTTAAGCCTGCAAAGTGTCAATAAACGCACTGTAATTTTAAAAAGCTCCATAGAGTACCTAAACACGTATGGATGACGTGAGTGAAAATTTGCTAGAGGATCCGTCAAGTGCGAATTGGGTTTGCGAACTCGGGCTTCGCTACAAATAAGCTAAAGAGCAATTGCAAAAAAAAAATTGTCCATCCATCCAATTTACGACAACAGCTTGTTTATACTACAATTTTAAGTATATTTTTTGGATATAGTGGCAACAGAAATATATCATTACTGAAAATTTTAACTGTCCAACTATCACGGTTCTCATGAAAAAGCCTCGATAGAGGTGACAAGACGAACAGACAGACGAACGTCACATGTCCCATTTGACATACCGGTAGGGAAGTGTAAAAGGCATGTGGTATATGCGGGGCTGCGCGTGCGCAGGAGCTGGCGGAGACGCTGCGCGCGATGCAGGCGCGCGTGGCGGAGCTGGCGGGGCGCGTGGCCGACGAGTGCCCGCTCACCGCCGCGCTGCTGCTCACCAACGACCAGCTGCACAACCTGCTGCTGCGCCACGCGCGCTTCACCAGCAACCGGTGAGCGCACACACACACGCACACACACACGCACGCACACACACGCACACACACACGCACGCACACACACACACACACACACACGCACACACACACACACACACACACGCACACACACACGCACACACACGCACACACACACACACACGCACACACACGCCGACCCAACCACATACATCATCATCATCATCAGCCCATATATGTTCCCACTGCTTTAAGGGTTCAGGCCATAATCCACCACGCTGGCTAAGTGCGGGTTGACCCAATCACAACCACACCCAAACACCCACCAACCGCCAATCTCGGCCTGCTGCTGCGACCTGCCATCGTCGTCATCATCATTATCACCATCATTATCATCACCTGAAGATAAGAAATATTTCTACGCATCTAATATGAAAGGAATATTTCAAGTTTCCGGTAAATCTGGCCAATTTTTAATGAAATATATTTAATTTGTTTACAGGAACGCAGCGACAGGCGGCGCAACACCGTCAGCCATTTTGGGGGCCGCAATGGGAGTCCCCGGAACCGTATCACGTGAGTTTTGTATGGGAGTTGTTTCGTAAAACTTCGAATCTGTACTTCATAATATTATAAATCTGACGAGTTTGTTTGTTTGAACGCATTAATCTCGGGAACTACTGGTCCGATTTTGAAAATTTATTTCGGTGTTACATAACCCATTTATTGCAGAAGGTTATTATAGGCTATGTATGTGTCACCGTTAGATTGTAAAGATCGTTAGATTACAATATATCTAGCGAGATTGTAAACAATCGATAGATTGTGAACCGTATCATTATGATTGCAATTTGACTCATTCTTCTTCGCTATATTGTAATCTACCGAAGTGAAACCGTTAAATTTATGTACCACGGGCGAGGCCGGGACAGACGGCTAGTATGCAATAAAATACAATAAGCGAATAAATATTCTTTCGACCATTACATAATTGCCACTTTATTTCAGCCCCAAAACAAGACGAGGATGCCTTGATCGACCTTAGCGACGACGTTCCCGATATCGCTAAATTGAGTGAGTTATCTTTTTTTTAATTCAACATTGTTGACTTATTAAAAAATTAATTTAAATGTAATTTTTTTTATAACATTGAAATGCTTTATCAATGGAAATTTTTGAAAGAATAGAAAGAAAAACATAAAACCGAAAGAATGGAAGAAATTCAATTACTGTGGCGGGATCACGGGTGGCCGAGAGGCAAGGCGTTGCTGCGGTTTGGCAAAAAGATGCGGGTTCGAATCCCGCCTCGTGATCAAATTTTTTCTATTCTTTCAAAATTTCTCATTTAAATGTTTTTCTGAAATTCAGGTGTCAAAGATAACCACGAAGAAAAGTCTCCGAGCGGCTCTAAGGACGAGTTCGATATGTTTGCCCAGTCGCGCAACGTCACCTACGAAACGGCTAAAACTGGGTATGAACATTGCTAAAGTTTTTTCGTTTAAAAATTATTATATAAAAAAGTAATTTTGTTAATAACAAAAATGATATTTTTGCATAAAATGGAGAATTATCTATTATACAATTTTATTAGTTATTTATGTTAGTGTCAATGGAATACAGGCTAAAAAACAAGTTATGGTCTAAAAGATAAATACGGTTATTTTAACTTTAATAAAATTGTATTTCTTTTTTTACATGTGTTGGGTTTTTATATAAAATACTAGCTTTTCGCTTCGACTTTGCAAGCGGTACACATATACATATATAGCCTGTCATTCAGTGAACCTACAGTTTTGTAAATATTTTTGTAGATTAAAAAAAAAATAAAAATATTAGTGTAGCTTGTATCGAAATGTCCACTCAGCTAATACTGATATCTACATGGTTTACATAGTTTCTTTTTTCCTATAAATTTATTATAAAAATAAAACTTCCAGGGGCAGCAGTTACGCGGATAATTTAGAGGAACAAGCAACAGCTGGATTGGCAACCGCCGCCAGCACTAGACCCACTCAAGCACAAGCGCTTGTAAGTAAAATATGTACTTAAATAGTATAAAAAAATTATAATGAATTTATATTTTATCGCTTAGAGTTAATGATATAATAGACCCGTCATCCAGCTGTATCTCAATTAGAAAGGGACAGAAGATTGCGATACCTTTTCTGTCTCACCTCCTAATATGTATAGTTGGCGCGGAAGGATAGCATAAGATTATTGTTTATTTTTTCTTTTTGATTGAATTGTTTAATTATTATTTCTTTCTTTATAAAATTTGCTTGGTACTTATGATTTCTTCTCATTTTTAATTTGTTTCTTATATATGTATATAAATTTTTCAACAGCCCTCGGGAATGGATCAAAGAGAAATCGATGAGATATCCGCTTGGTTAGAACAAGAAAAGGTGAATTTTGCTTTATTTTGATGTTTTTTTTTTTTATTATTTTTTTTTTATTTTGGCGCACTCTAGGCACTTACATAAATGATAACACTTGAAATTTTTAAATTTGCTTCATAACGATATACAGCTAAAAAGGTGTTGGTGTTGGGAAAATTTTATTATTATTTTTCCTGTATTCATTTACTCTGAAACAATTAAAAGCAAAAGAGTAAGAAAATCTCACAATTCAGAAAATTAAGAGTTTTTTAATAGTTGATTTAACGTATTTTTATATGTTTTAGTTGTTTTTCCTCTATTAAACCTCACACAACGGCGATAGAAGCGATTGTTTCAGTGTAGTTAGATGTATAGTTTTATTATAATGTTCAATACACTGGACGCGATGGGGAAAACCCTTTTAAGTCTTCACTCACAACTTTTCATTTTTCTATATGACAGTACAGTAAATACCCACGCATGTACCGCGCATTTATTATATATATACTCCCAAATACTTTTATTGATGTCGTGCACCGTGTTTTCTTCATTACTATGATAAAAGCAAACAACTGCTCAATTGATATTAAATCCTAGTCAGTCACGAAGACTATTAACAAAGTGAGGGTAGTTAGACCGAACATTATTATCAACGTTTGAACATCAAGATACAATTCGTACGAATGCACCTCGCTTCGAAGTGATTCGGCATTTTATAGGATTCGATAACTAACGAATTTTGACAAGTTATGAAAAGCGATATCTGTATCTTAACCGAAAATTATTCATCCGACAGAATATTGAAACACAATTAATAACCGACATATGAAATAATAATGTTTTAATTTTATACACCGTTTGAGCAAATACATAGCTTAATACTACAAACGGCTAACTAACTGTAAATAATGAATGCTTTGGTTAGGTTAGAGTCTAGTACCAACATTAAGGTACCTATACCTCTGGTACCAACATTAATTGCCCTCATCCCCTCAGGCGGCGACGGAGGCGAGCGGGCAGGAGAGCGTCACGAGCAGCGACTTCGAGAAGTTTCTCGCGGAACGCGCCGCCGCCGCCGACACGCTGCCGCCCGCCAACACCAACACCAACACCAGCAACAACACCAACACCAACACCAACAACACACCCACCCCGGCTGCGAGACACAGGCAGATCAATAAGGATCAAGACTCTATGTTCGCGTTGTAGATGGACGGATGGTATCGCTAACGTCGGCTATAGAAAATATGAGGGGGGGGGGGGAGAAACAATTGTCATGTCACTAACACATGAAATAATAATAATGAAATAGTGATATTATCGGGTTATATGATTCATTGGTATTGCCGTGGGTCCCTGTAAAGTGCAAAATACATTAAAATAACAAAGAAAAGAAGTTGTAATAATAACAGATACAAACAACAACGATTGATCGATATGAATTGCAAAAGTATTTAAAACTATAGGTAAGGGGGCGTCCATAAATTACGTGAGGTGTTTAAGGGAGGGAGGGGGTCAAGTAAAATCTTCCCAAATCTCATTTGGGGGAGAGGGGGGGGTTTTAATAAATATCACGTATTTTTTTTAACAGAAAACCGTGAAAATAAAGTTTAGTTAAAGTAAAAAAAATTCTAGAAAAATTTACGTATGTCAAAACTTGATGTATTAGTATTCGTTATTTATCCTTTTAAATCCCGCGTACGGATGATTTTTTCTTTTCCTTTCTTAAATCCAATGGGTTCATAGTCATAATATATTTCAAAAAATCTCACGTGAGATTTGGGGAGGGGGGAGAGAGTTGAGGAAAATCTTACGAAATCCCAATAGGAGGGCGGGGGAGTCAAAAAATTCTGAAAATGTCTCACGTAATTTATGGACGCTCCCTAATCGTTGGGCATCATAATAATAAACGTTACAACTAGAAAATACATTATATTCTGTATTCTGGTTTACCCTAGTTAGTACTAGTTGAAACAAAAGCGTTATTTACAACTAGTTCTGACTAGGGAAATCGCGTTGTAACGAAAAACGGGTTGTAACTGAAACAAAATCTAATATATAAAATTCTCGTGTCACAGTTTTCGTTGCCATACTCCTCCGAAACGGCTTGACCGATTTTGATGAAATTTTTTGTGCTTATCCGGTATCTATGAGAATCGGCCAACATCTATTTTTCATACCCCTGAATGATAAGAGTAAGGCAGAACAGCGTTTGCCGGGTGCAGCTAGTATATTATAAAGACATAAGTATTAATTAGTATCAGGAATTAACATTCAAACACACAATAAAAGATTGCTACAAACGCAATAAAAGGCTTTAAAGTTGTATCATTTTTGATTTTTTTTTTTCTGTGTCCATTGACAAAAATGCAGCCTTAGTGATTTTACATTACTTTATTATGAACGTGTATTTTTTTGCAATGGGCCCCGGTTATTGGGAATGTTTGTAACTATTCAATTTCACATGAAAATAGCATCCATTTTGGGCTCCATTTTTAATATTTCAAACGTGATTGTTAGTAGCTGATGGCTACTTCACACAAAAGTTGTTAGCGATAGTTTTAATTTTTATTTTTCTAGGCTTAAGGCGATATACGTTATGTATTAATATTTATTTAACGCACGCAAACTATTTATAAAATGTTAATAAAAACCAATCAATTAATGCTTTTTTTTTCATTTCATTTAATATTTGAATCATTTATTTAGCCATTTCTGATGGTAAATGTATTATTATTTTATATTTATTAATGCAGTAATAAGTTAATTCTTAGCCGATAAAGATTATTATATTTAACATTTTTTATTGTTATTATAATGTATTGATTAGTTTGTAATCATATTTAATAAGAAAATACCGAAGGAATCAATGTTCCATACCTTATAACCTGCATTAATTGACGTATACATTTCGAAATTATTAATTAATGTCAAAATATATTCATAAGTGAGGGCAAATAAATTATGACTATCCTTGTTGTTACCATCTTCGATAATTATTGCGATTTTAATGGATTATAAACGAAATGGACACCCACAACATGTGAACTAATTTCCAATAAATAATTATATTTCATCGTAACAGTCGATAGAATGATTAGTGGCGTTTTAGGTTTAGAGCGGAAATCAATAATCAATTATATCGTATAGTACTAAAGGCCTTAAACGTGGGACCTTACAAGTTCTCGACATGCTTGCCGACTCATAAGTAATAGCTTACCATTATAGCCTTGCACTTAGTATAGGTAGGTATATTGTAGAATTTTTCAGCTTCATACAATTTTTGTCTATGGCCATTCGACTAGACACAAAAATTTCTCACTAACTTCAGTTCACAACTGAACATTTTGCCTTTGTGTGGACGTACACGAAAATATATGTGATAATATTGTATTGTTTTTATATGTAAAGGTATTTGAAAGTGCAGCATTTTTGTGAATAATCGACCGTTTATTGTAATACAAGTATACTTTTTATTATCATGGGTTTCTTTTGATTCATATTTAACTATAATTATCGTTTGATAATGCATTTTAAAAACTTAATTATAAAATCATAGTTTCCATGTGTATGAAATTAATTATTATTAAATCTATATATATGTAATGTTTTATCATTGGCTTTATAACTTTGAGCTGAAAGAAAAAACATCTGAGCAAGAAATTATTTATTAAATAAGAAAATGTCATTAGGTTGAGTGTTACTAGCGTCATGTAGACATGTGGTGTACTCGCTGGAGATCGCGGCTTCACTCGCGTGGTAAAAAATGGCATATGTACCTACTTATTGAGATTGTAATACGCTTTTATCTTTGTACTCAATTTCTTACAAAACCCAGCACCTGTTTTTGTGTTACAAACTTGCAAACATACATCCATCTATTCTTGCAAACTTGCTTATAATTTGAGTAGGATATTAAATTGTTTTCTATGTTACACAAATACTTGGTCTTCATTTAAACGATTAAATCTTCACAAGACTTGTGGTAATATCAACTATCAGAATCCTAAAGGAAAACGAATAATTTCAGAACAAACACTTCGCATTATTTCACAAAATGGAACTGATGTGTATACAGCCTAAACTATTCATATGTGAAGTTATTGCTCGTACGATAATATCGTATTATAAACGCCTGATCTTTATCAAGCCAATGGTTATTTTTAATTAAATTAACGCCTACGTTTTATAATTCGAAACCATTCCATTCGACTCACTTGTATGGTTAATGTGATAATTAAACATGGAACAAGCTTAATGTTAATAATTTAAAAGAGTTATTTTATGTTTTAATCGTTGTATGTAAGTAAATAAATGAAATGTGCGAATTTATTGTTTTATTTTTCTCCCTTTGCAAATTTCCACTAGCACCTCACTGCTCAGTTTATCGCCATATATTATAATAAAGATGACTAGTGTATAGTATGGACCCTCCCTCTCTCCCGCTATAAGCGCACGCATCTGCGATCTGCAGTAAAAAAAATTAAAACGTCAAATGTTCCGATTACAAATCTTTCATTGCTTTCTCTGTATTTTACTGTGGTATTGGTATACCCTGACTTTAATTAAAACTTACTATACCGTCTTTAATTAAAACTTTGTTCACGGTTACCTTATAGATTATTATTACATTTGAAAAGGTAAATGAAAAACGGACATCATTTAATATTTTTTATTTATCAATTTCTGTATCCACAATAATGACAACAATGCGGATTTGATTCAAATTAAATATTTACATTTAACAACCGAACTCGACAAACACGATCTTAATTTTTCTTCAAAGCACCTTTGATCTATGTATTTTATATAAAAATAAATGCCAATTTGGCACAAAACCATTTTACTTAACCGAATGTCCCTTGTGATGAAATAAAACGTTGATATACAAAATATAACAAAAATAGAATTAAAAGCGACGTACCGCTTGTTCGCTGTAACTCAACTTTGTACTTAGGAATGTAAAAAAATTCCATTATGATACAGAAATTATAAATATACACACATACATAATCTAATGCTGCTGATTATGTAATAAATTATGCTTTACCGAATAAATTACTGAGAAAATTGTTCATCCTAAACGGATCAAACTTTAGGATAGAGTATTAATGGAAAAAGAATATCATAGACAATGCGGCCACTGAGAATAGAGTGGGGCCCTTATTAATCTGTTATAAAAATTGTTTGTGTCCAACGACATTAAACGTAACGAAATGAAGTACAACCTCAACACAATATAAAAATTAACAGCCTAGCTTACAAAATGCACATGTTAAGTGTTAATTCATAATAATTATAATCTATACAGTACAATATAATCTATGGAAGTCTCAAAAGAGCGGGAGCTTGATGACAGCTTATAATTCGTCTCTGGGCGCCGATTCGTCGTCTTCATCTTCCTCCGACTGTAATCAAGAAGAAGCGATTTATATTTGTTACATATTCGCAACATTAAGTAATTAAAATATTCTAATAAATTAGGTATCACAAGTTGTCACAAATAGTAAATTAAATTGAAATCGGTGTTGTTTATTTTGACGAATTTTCAAAATGTAATAAAAGGATGACTTCTAAAATTATGTTGTGTTTTATTCTCTGCCTGTTTGTATTTGCCTATGCAAATGATAGTTAAATGAGTTCCTACTCTTATTTTAAAACTCAGATATATTCATTAAACATAAATAATATAAAATAAACTCACCACAGATGGAGTGGGCTCTGCTCCCTCACCGTCAGTCTCAACGAACTTGGTCATGGCGGCGAGTGTTCGCTCGCCGTTGTAGTCTTTCACCTGATAACATTAATTCGGTATTAATTTAAATGTATCCAATTGAGTCCATCCATTGTAAAAAAATATATAAAAAAATGCTATGAATTTTTTTTTTTTTATTTAAATATAAACCAGTTATTCATTTTCATTCAGTTATTTGATAGAATATAGTAAATATCCGTGCGAGTAGTAAAATAAATATGTCTAGTTAGATCACAGTAATGATTATAATGAATCGTAGTATCGGCATGAAAAATAATTAAAATCAGTAGCATTATTGGTTCAGTATAATCAGTAGCGACAGTATAATCAGTCCTACTGTCAGCATAATCAGTAAGATTTGTATAATTTAATTGTATATTCAAAAAAAATTTAAATTTGATGTCTGCAGATAGTTAAGAGGCTAGACAGAGAGAGAGAAAGAGATATATAGGATTATACCTCGATGCAACATCTCATTAACCTTAATAGGGAATTTCCTTTGATGGCGATGCATATGATTATAAAGCACAATACCTGATTGTCCTTAGTGTAGAGCTTGATAGTGGGGAATGACGTGATCTTGGTGTGCTCCAGCTCGTTGGCGGTGGCGTCTATCTTGGCGATCACGACGTCGTCGTCCTTCTCGAAGTGCTCTCCCAGCTTGTCGTAGATCGGCACCAGCTGCTTGCAGTGGCCGCACCTGTTGAGCATTTTCGTTATTAAATGTGTTTTTTTACCTGTTTTCTATTTTCACGTTTTTAAGGGATGGATATACTCTTGAGAAGAGAAAGAGAGAGAGAACAAGAGAAAGCATGAGAGAGATAGAGAGAGCAAGAGAAAGCATGAGCGAGAGAGCAAGAGAAAGCATGAGAGAGAGCAAAGGAAGCATGAGAGAGAAAGAGAGAGAGAGGGAGAGAGAGAGATAGAGAGAGAGGGAGAGAGAGGAGTTTCACGAGTATTTCCTGGATGGAGTTTCGCGACAATTCTATGAAAACACCTATTTAATCAATCTAAGAACGAAAAAAAGGTGTGTAAAAAAAAGGTGTATCTAATAATGAATAACTATATCGCCGTTTCAGTAAATAGTAACCAAATTTAATCAATACAATAATTAATTACACGTATTCAAAATCGATTCACTTTATTATTAGTATTCTTTCAACACTTGAACAAATTACATTACATCATACGTGTGACAATGACAATAAATTTACGCAATGTTTGCTTTGTTAATACCGCTTTTGTTACGCGGTATATGTAATGTCACCGAGTCGATAAATAACGTATTTATTACGAAAGAATTAAATTTCTCCTCTGATCATACAAATAAGTAAAGGAAGCCTATTTTTTTTAAAGGAGTTTTAGAAGCAATTATTACATATAGACGAGATATAGAAAACCCTTTCTCTATAATTCACTAAAAATATCAGTTAAAGTAACAGTTAAACAAACGTAAAAATATTGTGGAAATTACAAATTATCTAAAATATGTACATGGAACACCAAATAAAACCTGTACACTTTAATCGAAATAACTATAATCATCTAATCAGATACCCAATACAAAGGCCTCGTTGCTTTGCCAACGACCTGGCTTCTAAAAAAAAAAAAGAAAAAAAAGGAGAAAAAAAAAGAAAAACAAAAAACGAATCTCTACTCACCATGGAGCATAGAACTCGACGAGGACCTTCTTGTTGCTGTCAAAGACGACCTCGTCGAAGTTGCTGGCGACCAGCACCTTGACGGGCTTCGCCGACCAGTCCTCCGGCAGGTCCTCGCTGAGGAGGTGCTGTTTCAGAGTGCCCGCGAAGAACGATTGCACGAATTCCTGATGATGGGATTTTTTATTAATTATTGGATTTTTTATATCTTTTTTTGATAAAAACGTATGCATACGTTATTTTTTATGTGACGATGATTTTTATGTGAATATGGGACGGTGGGTTATAGGTAAAAACGGTATCAAAAAAAAAAACACACAAAAGCCTCAAAAAAGATGCAATGATAATTTATATTTTAAATGTTCTGCTATGAATAAGATGATGCATATACATCCATAGCTGGCATTCTTATTTACATTTGTATAATTATTGATACTTTTGGCTTTTTCATTTTACACCTTAATAAATAGCGTAATATCATCGATTAAATTATAACGTGTATTATATTTAAAATTATACCGATGAGAGTTGAGACCACGTGGCGCGGTATTCTATGCCATACAAAGGTTAATGTCGCAGCTGTACGGGTAACGAGATAACGCATAATGTAACAATACAATATCGATATAAATACTCAGAGAACAATGTAGATAAAATCAGCGCCTTAGTGACATAATATTACAATTAGTAACGAATACAGCGTTATCAACGTCCGCCGCGATATACGATTCGTGTCGCGTTCGCTTTGTGTACTTATAGTCGTTAATATAATTTTTAAGGGAAAACCTTATGATACGATTCTCCTAATATCACGAGATTGTAGCAAAAAGAATTTAAATACATTTTTGACGATGTATTTTTTTTAATCACTACACTTATGGTATAAAACAATTTCTATGTGTCTGTATGCTTAGATACTCAAAATTACGCAACCGATTTTGATGGGGGTTTAATTTTTTAAAGATATATTGTTTTAAGAGGAATGTATAATGACATCTACTAACTACTCCGCATTAAACGCGTGCGAAGCCGCGGGTAAAAAGAAAGAAATAAAATAATATTTTAAAAGACACGACACTTATACGTCTTTAACGTCTTTATAGGCTCCAGTTTCTTATCTACTAATATTATAATGATGTAATATGAAGATCAAATATATAACGTTAGGCAATTATAGTTCATGATGAGTAAATTTATTTTTAATAACCATCCTCCTCGTATCCGATCTGACATTGTAATCAACTTTATTCATTCATCAAACAGTATTCTAATTCAACATTAATAATATAACATAATTATGTAGTTAGAGATCATGTATATTCGCCTGCGCCTGCGCCTACGCATTTTTATTTTCATTTCAAAAAACGTGTATTTTAATGGCAAATTCTTCAAGTAAGTACTTATTATCGTCAAATATGTTTTCGCATTGTACCAATACGCCTATGCAATTGATTTTACACTTGTGATAAGACCGTGGAAATCGCAATAAGTTGTTTTCAAACTGTTAAGCGTCACTGTGGCGAAATTAAACGACACAGCTTATAATTTATCGTTTTATTAAAACGTCATATTTCTCGAATCTTTATTTCTATAACTTATTGCGATTTAATTGTTTAGATTATTTACATTTGTAATAGTGTAGCATTGAATTATGCACACAGCATTAGATTAGTTTTTATAACAAACTTCAGTTCTCTCTCTCAGGCTTTGCTAGTATCGGCCTATTCCCGAATGTAATCTATCTTTTTCACAAAATTTCATTCAGATACGGCCAGCCGCATTACGTTGTCGTACATAATATAAGCTTATTGAAAGTTAAGACCTTTAGTCTCTCTGAAACAGCTGTGCAATTACCGATGTGACTCACCTCAATAGCGTTGGCGGTGAGCTCGTTAGTGGCCGGCTTGTACTTGGCCATGTCTTGTTCCAATGCGATCAATCGCGCCGAGGGCACCTCATCCTTCTTCATGCCGAAGAACTCTAATATTCTGTGGGTAAAATTATACATTTGAACTTAGGTCTTTGTTTAATTAAAAAAAAATGCTTAACTCATTGTATTATGCAATGATGTGACATACAAAAATAATAAAAAAATTAAATCAAATATAAAAATTATCAGTTACATTCATTTCATTGCAACTCATTTCAATGCTATAAAATTAAAAATTTAAACATAAATTTCTTGAAATACAAGTATCAATATGATATGTATATCTATACGATTTCATTAATATAACCACTAAGACAATTCAGGTCTTTATTTTCTGTTCTAAAAATATCCTTACCGCCACATAATAGAAACCTAATTTTAATGCTTTTATCACAGGAAATAATTAAACTGACAAAGTACCGCTGGCGATCGTTTTTTCTATAATGTCCAATAATGTATATATCCAACAAAAGAACGTCTTAAAAGGCGTCCGAAATAACGATTATAGGAATATTACATTAAAAAATTTTAGTACCTCTGGTGGTCGTCTTCATCGGTGTCAATAGCCACGGTCATGATCTTCTCGCGGTAAGTCTTGGCGACGGGCTTCAGGACTTCTAGGTATTTCTCGAAATCACCATTTTTCTTAAACCAAAAAATAAATAATCTTTATAACTCTATATTATAATCTAAATTTATCTGTAGATGAAGACACATTGAAATGTCTTTTCTATGCATTTTAGTAAGTCCCTTTCACGTATCGCGATATTTTTTATGTCATACATCACGTGAAATAATTAAGTATACACACATAACGCTCAAAAATTGTCCGAAGCAAAACTCTGCCTAGCAGTTTTTCTATAGATACATAGAGTAGAGTTTGCACATTTCTGCCACGAAATATGGTGTCAATTTCATCATGAATGTTTAATACCACGCCGCTCGGACATTATTAAAGACCTTTTAACATGCGATTGTTATTCTAGTTGTTTATAGAAAGAAAATGATGTCGAAATTCATCGCGATAGAAAATCGTACGTAAATTTTAGTAGAAATTACTTAAACTTTATTTAAATAAAATAGAAAACTGCTTCCAAATTGTCAGAACTAGACCATGGTAGGCACGAGAATCAAAAAAGGAATCATAAAAATCGGTTCACCCAGAAAAAGTTACGAGGTTACAAACACAAAAAATACGGTTGAATGGACTAACTTATTTTTTTGAAGTCGGTTGAAATAACTGATATATACAAGATTTTTTAATCTCTGATTTGTGTAAATATATTTAGTGTAACTAAAGAGCCATTTCGATACGGTGATATGATATTGACTCGCGACATTCGACACGACTTACACGATTTCCCATACAAATAATTATGTTTCCACATGATAATATCTGCGAGACAAATCCGTGAAAAGTCCGGATGCAAATTGCGTGTAAGCGATAAATCTATGAATAACAAACATCCATTTTATATTCTGTTATCATTATTTTCGTATCGTATTATTGCTTTTTTAACATTATTTTGGTGACATGATCACCTCCGCTCTAATATAATTCAACAAAATAACGGACCCACTAGTAAAAAATATCGAAGATTGTTTACCCATTAGGTTGCGTCGAGGGCAATGATCTGTATAGTTCAACGACCCAATGGTCGTGAGGAATATTAAATTTTATTAAATGCGTATAAAAAAGTAATGGCAGTTTTAATTATGTGGTTTATTTATTAAATTCATTTCTAAAAACGAAAAAATAATAATAATCGACAACTACTTTTATTTTGTAAAAATTATAAATAAAATTCCACATATTTATAAAAAAAACCCCTATATCATTGTTAGATTAAATTAGATTAGATTATTCACGAATTTAACAGATATTTTCAATATATAAATGACTCATGATATTTCATGAAGTCACGCAAAAAAGTGATCAACTTTCACAAATCCTGAGAGCTATGCCCCAATAAGCATCAAAGAGCATAATCGAAAGCCGGTGTGACAAGACGAGAGTCTTATTTGCAGTTAGTCACTCGGTTACTTTCCTAGCTGCAAGTCTATGTCCGGTCATTTTTTGTTCCCACTACGCGTACCGTTAATGATTTAATTACCAATGCGTGACAAAGGATGAACTATAATCGTATTTGTAATTGAATAAACAGACGTCGAATAGAACGCATTGTTGTTTTTTTTTTTATCAGAAAATATTGTCATTTCAAAACTTCAATGAAAATGTTATTTGTAACATGTTAAAGACAGTTTTAATGCAAATTGAAAATTTAATAAGTTCAAGAAACCGGTTGAGCTGTGGAAATTGTACTCTAAGGTTGTTTATGAACGCCTTACTGGGGTTAAAACAATTCTTAACCACATTTTATTGGGGTGGTTTAAGAATAATTTAACAGAATAATTATGCGATACTGCTTTATAAACTTTGATTGACGAAAACACTATCGCCTAAGCCTAATATAATAACCAAAATTAAATATCCTACTGAGCCGATTAATAAATGCTATAACTAAGTTAAGAAGTGGGTTATTTTTTGCACACCACTAGTTACTTTCACAATTCGTGAACATCGTCGTGACCTGTTTAATGCGCCGTAAAATGTTTTGTGATAGGATGGAGCACAGATTATAATAAACATAAATGAATATTAATATCGTCTGCCGCTGAATATAGATACTATAAAATATATGTAAATCGCCGCTCGCGCCCTCGTCCTGTTTGCACAAGACTTGAAATATCGTTATTATAATAATTATTACTTAAGCTTTTAAATCATTACCCTTACTATTGTATAATTGGTTTTTTTAAGCCATTTTTCATTTTTATACTCAAGAAATTATTTTTCGTAATAATTAGAAATTACTTCTTCTTTAAAATACTAATGATAAAAAACGATTTTGTGCATTTTTAACAACTCACCTTGGAAAGGAACAACAGGAGGTGGTATTTAATCTGTCCGCCGAAGATCTTGGAAGCGGTCTCGTGGGAGAACTCGACAACGGTGGGCATGCTTTGTACAAACACCCAGTTCTTGAAGATGTCCTCTGTGAACTCTTCGCCTTCAAACTTGACGCTTGGTTCTTCGAACTGTACAAAAAAGTTTAGTCCTTTAATAACTGTTGCAAGTCTATAAACTTTAAAGTAATCTATAATTTGCTCTAAGAAAGAACATTATGTGAAAACTCTTTTTAAAACCAATTTTTTATAATTAATTATTTCCGGTTAAAAAATATTTTACTAATAAAAGATATTTAATTTATTTACATTAATAGCTCATTTACATAATAAAATTCTTTATATGGTGATTTAGAAATGGCTAGAATTTTTTTTTCTCAACTGGCATTACTCTTTAGTTTTATTGAAATTATGGTAACATATTCTACAATTCCAATAATAAATTCATATTATTTTGTCATAGTAAGTTATCATTTAGTTCCTAAGGCAGTTTTAAATGGTGTGGTAGATTTAATCTAATAATAAAGTTATTCATTAAAATATATAAGTCCCCTAAAATCAATCACCCAATCAATTTCATTTTATAATTGCACTTATATGTAATTAAATTAGTCCACATACAAACTGTCTCAAGATAAAAATAGTAGAATTGAGAAAATATTAACAAAGATAATTTACATGACCGTTGGGGTCATAATCAACCTAAAAGTTTCACATTTATCATTACAGATAAAAACATGTGCATTTCGAACAAAATTTATATTCAAATTAGGAAACCGGTTGATACTATCTTTTAATGTGTTTTATTCTTATTAAATTGCCATGTTATTTGAAAATTTTCCCTTTAAATATATTAAAGAAATAATTATTATTTTTTTTTGCAAATTCTTATCACAAAGTTAAAATAATACATTGATATTACTTACATTCTTGTACAGGACAACATCTTCTGGTTTAGCTTCAAGCTCTTCAATGATCTTCTCATCAGAAACAAGAGCGAATACTTGGTCATCAACCAAACCAGCAGTATTTACAAAAGTAACAGCCTTCAGTGTAGTTTGGTCAGGGAAGAAACCAAATACAATTACGGGGTTGGCGGCAATCAGCTCTTTAGCCTGTTCAGCTGATGCAACTGTGGCAGCTGGAGGTCCAGTCTTCTTCTTCAACCAAGCGATGATGTCATCAGCTTGACGGCCACCTGTTATGAAAAGTTATTAAGGAAACTTGAAAATGAGTTTTAAATGATGCAATAAACTTTTAATTTCAAAATCATTTACGTTTTAAATCTATTTATTCACATGATCCATTAAATGTAGTCACATGTTTATAATCATATATTAACAGCCATTGCAAATGGATATTTATAAAACAAATAATTTTCTGGCTATTAGACCTTTAAACAACCATCAAGATTAAGAGTCACAACTATAACATTGATAAAAACTTACCGGTATAATCAATAGGGCTGCCGTTCTTGAAGAAAATAAGGGTTGGGTATCCCCTAACTTTGTAATTTTCGGCCAGGTCTTGTTCTTGCGTGGCATCGACTTTGGCGAGTTTGATTGGGGAGTCTTCTTCAGCCAACTTTGTAGCTGCTTTGGCGTACTCCGGCGCGAGTGATTTGCAGTGGCCGCACCATGGTGCATCTGTGACGTAGACATATACGTAGAAATAGAATGCCGCCCGGCATGCCGACAATCAAGACAATGCATTAGTGTTTTTAAATAAGAAATACATGTTACAAGATTATATTTACAATATCACAATAAATTTAAAAAATACTCACAGAATTCCACCAAAATAAATTCTGTCTTGGTAATAATATCATCGAAAAGGGGTTTTGTTAGAACAAGGACATTGTCTTCAGTTGGAATTTCGTCTCCGATCGCGGAGCCCAAAAGGGCTATCGCCAAAAATGATAAAACAATTCTCATATTTAAATATTCAAAGTATCCAATGCTACAACAATCTTCTGCTCGGAAGACGAAACTCTACAAAATGCCGAAAGTGCCACTTCTCTCACACCCGCACCGACTGTCTCACTCGACGTGGCAGCGTCGATCGTGTGTTTTGCTGTGATTGGTCGATCTTATTTTTTTATTTTTGTTTGTCACTATAAAGCCATGGATAACAAACTATCTATATTGAATGTATGATAAATGTTGTATAACCAACAACACATAAATAATTTTTATTTTGATTATATTACTATCAATTAAATTATTACTGTTTATGTTTGTTATTTACTGTTTTTTATTTTTATTATTACGATTTGGCGTAACAAAATACTTATAGAGTTTGAGTTTAAAATTCCAGATGCAAGTTTCGTTGATTTAACCTCTGTACGTATTTATAAAAAGCTTTATGTTTATATTATACAACTTTTATATACAAAATGTTGTAGCAGATTTAACTTTAATGCAATCAATCTTTCATGCTTTATTCAAGTGACCAAAATTAAAAACGCACATCAAAATATGCGATTACCAATGTCAATGTCAATGTCAAATAATCAAACTGAAATAATTGAATTGTTTTGATTAAATTTTGTTTTTAAGTACTATCATTTTTCAAGTTTGCATTATTTAATATTTACCAAAGCTTTTGTTCTGTGTAGCTCTCTGATAAGTTTTATGTAACTGAGAATGCAAATAATGAGAAAAATTAATAATGGTGGGTACGCAACTTATTTTCATTAAATATTATATTTTGATGTCTTTAATTATCTTCTTAAATCCCCTTCAACCCTTAGTACATATTTGATATTCCAAACGCTTGTCGTAATCCATCACATGAACTGGCCTTCAATCTTAAACTAGTCTATTTATTTTAGAATTTTAAAATTGGACTTCATCCAATTTTTAACTCTACTTCCTCGCTTCAAATGGAACTTGAATGATATTTGTATTAAAATTATTAATTACGGTAGTACTTAATTTATTAAAATCAAATATTTTGATTAAACATTATCAATAATTGCAATTCAATTTCATATGTAGACAATTGTAACTAAAATACATTTTTAATCTTTAAAAGTTTAACAGATTAAGGTTATTATCTACTGCTTTGTGCTTTACATTTACATATATAAAATCAATGTCTTTATTTCAGATGTCGGAGATGACAGTAGTTTCAGAGATTTACGATGAATATAATTACAAAACAGAATGTAAACCATCTAAAATTGGAAGTATGTAATTATCATAGTGTTAAAATAAAATGAAAAAGTAAAAAACATAATAAAAATTTATTCTATCTTATTGTAGATATAATATCACAGTTTCCCTTCCTCCTACCTAGGGGAAAAAGTAAAGTAAATGTTGATGAAGATGATGATTTGGACTTACAGAGGCCAAATAAAGAAGTTATTAAAATTGGTAAGTAATATTATTGTTTAAACTACATACATTTGATATAATAGCCATGGTTAACAGCTTAACTTGTGCAAGTCCATTATAAAAAAATGACCATGTTTTTTCCGGGTGATATTCCAATTTTAAATTAATCCAAAATAATTAACATGCATTCTATAAAATCATTATTTGCAATTAATTTCCGTTATTGATAATTTTATTCTAGAATTTTAGAGTAATTGTGAAAATAATATGTTGTTTTTACTTATTTGTGAGATTGCTGTTGTCTAATTGTGAACCATTTGCTTGCAATTTAAACTTATATTTTTTCCAACCACCTAGGATTGAAGATAAGATTTTTATTCAAATATCAACCCATAAGGATATCCATATTGCATGAAAAATTATATCTATTTTTTTTTGCTAGTGAAACTCCAGGCATATCCAGTGAATAGTTTATCAATATTTTCAGAGCATAGTTCAAAAACAAAGATAGCATTAGTTGGTTTGCAAGTGTGGCGAGGAGCTTTCCTACTTGGCGATTTATTAATACATTTGGGTGTTCGTGGAGACTTGAAGGGGAAAACTGTTTTAGAACTGGGTGCTGGTACAGGCCTCACAAGTTTTGTTGCAGCTATATATGCAAAGAAAGTTGTGTGTACTGGTAAAAGATTTTATTATCTATACCCAATTCATATAATAAAATAGTAACTAGACTATTTCGTTACGAAATATATTTTAATAATAGAGTAATTGTGATTGTGTATTGTGTGTTTTGTATTATGTTTGTATGATGGATCCCAAAACAATAGTTAGTAACATTTTTTAATGTATAAGTCACACAAAAACCATTGGACAGATTTTGACAAAATTTTATAAAGTGTGCCTATCCATGTATTGTGGATAGATTATGTGTAATAGTTACAGATTTTGTCATCAAATAATTTACATACCCAAAAATACTTTTATGTACCATCTTTGACTTACACTATAAAAAAAAGTTCCATACAAGAATAATAGCAATTTTCTGACAATTTTACCTGTATTTTTATTCATACCAGATATAGATGTAGGAGGCATATTGGAGCTTATTAAAATCAATGCAAAGTGTAATGAAAAGCTGATAAAATCACAATTCAAAGTGCTGCCATTGGACTTTATGAACACAGATTGGAATTCGATTCTATTGAGAGAAATCCAACAGACTGATATTATAATTGCTGCAGATGGTAAGACGTTAATTTCCAAGTTCCAATTACGTTAATTTCAAATAAAAAGTTGAATAATTTATTGAAAATACAATGGCATATCATATCAAAAAATTATATTTAAAAATAAGAATAAAAAAAGGAAATTGAATTCATATGTTATTAATACATTGATGACCATGTAATTAATGAAATGCCATAAAAGCATGTCCTATGCAATTATAACAGTGAAATATAATTTTTTCTTTATGTAGTAAAATTAATTTTTGTAATAGATATTAATTTTCAAAGAATATTAATAGACAATAGTAATTCGAACAAAGCGAATCCGAATGCTTAAATGATGTTGAGCATATACTATTTCACTCGCACTTTAGCGATTATCGATTGCTATCTTACTCGCACATATAAGAGATATAATTGCCGAGCTATTTTTGGAGTTCACATGTGAATTTTTCCGATTTCAGTAATATACGATGATGACGTGACAGCAGCGTTCGTGGCTACGATACAAAAGATGCTCAATACAAATCCACCAAAGACATTGTACATTGTGCTAGAGAAACGCTACGTATTCACCATAGAGCATATGGACTCCGTAGCACCGTGCTATGAAACATTCCTAACTTTACTGGATAAGGTCAAAACGGATCCGCGTTCCAATTGGACGGTGGAACAGTTACCTCTCAACTTTCCTAAGTATTTCATGTACGAGCGTGTGAAGGAATTGGTGTTGTGGAAAATTTGCTCTAAATGACGCTGTTATAGATGCTATTGTGGAATAAATTTATTCTCGTATGTGGTCGTTTCATTTGTAGATGAGAATTTTATCGAAAGAACATTTAATAACAATGTAATTGAAGAAATTATTAAGTATAGGTTTTATAAAAGCTTTACCTACTAAATGTAATTCGTAATTCCATTTTTATATACGTTCATTGAGAACAAAAAAGCGTTATTTTGGTATAAAAACTTTATTTGAATTTAGAATACATAATTACAGTTATCAGTTTCGTTAATGTCGAATAAATAAACGTAGACAAAACGCGACGTTAATAATACAATAGTACAAAATAAATATAAAATTAAACATATTACATGCAACTGATAGGCAGGACTACTATTTTTGCGTGGGCCAAAGTTCATTATACTTCGTTAGATATGTTTTTCTAAGTTCAGAGTTACGTGCTTGTTGATCCTTTTCTTTGCTCAAAGTTTCGATGCTCTGTCCAACGCAGAGATCGCCAGTGAAGTGAATAATCACGACTTGCGTATTAAAAGACACGTTTTTGTCTGGGCCATGCTTCGTATAATTTGGATTTTGTCCACACTCCATTTGGTAAGCCAACATGTCCTCAGCTGTGTGGATAAAATTAAATCTCTAATATTATTTAACCAGACTATTAACTTTAATAGATATTATTATTACTCTTCTTGAGTACCCACTAAATTATTTAACAAAGGAAATAATGTTTATAGTACGATAATAATAGTAGAGACACTTCAAATAAATCTCTATTAACATTCCCAAGTGTCAAGCAATTTTAAAAACAGGGTAACTATATTAGTCATTAATAGTTGAAATGTTTGAGCCGGGAAAGGCAAGGCGCTGCTGAAATTGCGTCAAGAGAGCAAATAAAATGGACATTTTAGCTTGACAGCACTCACGTTGTGACCTCTATTATTTTTGGAAAGACAAATAAATTTAACTTTAAGCATGTCCTTAATATATCTATAGTTATGCAAACGAGCCGGCAGTTATACAGCTGCTCCCCATAAAAGCAATTGAGGGTTCATGTCTCTAAGCAAAGATACTCAGGTTCTTGGGCAATTATTAGTTTATAAGGATTGGGACAGCATATAACTAACATATTTAACAAATTCTGTCAAAAATACATAATATATTACTATAGTCATCCGTATCTTGGGCTGTAGAGTCACCAGTGCATTCGGGTCCGCATCTACCATCTTTCAGGATTCCGCGCATCGTTGTTAGTTTACTGATTGCCTTTTCACCGCTTTTCGTAGTTTGTTCATTCTTATGTTTGTCAATGTTGCGTAGGAATTTCTTCATCTACAATTTCAGATAGAACATAATTTTATACTGCAAATATTTGAAAGTACATATTTCACATATATTGTACATACTCAGCAATACAAAAAAGCGTTATTAAAACTTACTCTTTCATCTTATATAAACAAAACTAACCGTCTTAGATATTTTTTTAGGAGGATCTTGATAAGATATTTTAGGTTCTCCAGGGTTACTGCCTATCACATACATAGTACTTTTCGGAATATTGTAATCTGAGTATACTGAAGATTGTGCTTCCAATGACTCTTTTTCTCTCCCTGACATAGTTGACGATTTACTGTTAGTTGGCACATAAGGAGACTTGCCAGTACTTTCAGATTGCGATTTTTGTATTGCTCCTCGGTTTTTATTTTTCTTTCTAGGTACAGGGGCATCTTCATCATTTGACAGGCTTTCTTCGGAAGTTGAGGGAAATACCTCATTCAAACTTAACACTTCGACATTACAATCTTCTATATTTGCTGGATTATCGATGTCGGCCACTTGACAAAGGTGGTCTGTCGAATGGATGCTTATAAATGACTTTTGGCCCGCGCATAGCGCCACATCTTCGCCTGAGCTTGAAGATTTCTTCGATACTGTCACTGCAAGTACATTTTATTCAGGATTTTTTTGCATTTAAGCTTAGTATAACATTGACTGTGTACATACCCGCATAAGTACGGCTTTCTGATGCATTACAAGCTATTGATTCATCTAGAAAATACAAAATTCGAATTAAATTGTGCGTATAGCTTTAGTGTAACTGGAATTAAAGTATTTCAACCTACCTTCACCTTCTATGCTATCATTAATCGGAGTGTCTATTATACACTTATCAGTTAATTTATTAGCATTCTTCGAATGTGACATATTTAAACAGTAAATTTCAGTTTGTAAGTTTGTCAAATGGCTTTCATTTTTTACTTTATTTCTGTCACTTGACAATTCTAATTTTAATTTTTTATTCACGATTGTAAGTTTTTATTCAAATATTGCCTTATGTGTCTCCCTCACAAAAAAACATAAGGTAGTTTGCTTTTATGCACGCAATACAAAATTTACTAGTACTTGTATAGTTATATCCTATATTAGCATTTGGCTCACCCTTTTGGGCGATATACAGCATGGTTTTTAGTCTACCCATGTATTAAAAAAAAAACAAGATTTGTTCAAAATAATCATTTAATATTTCATTTATAAGTACAAATCATTATCGAACATTACTTATAATGGAACAATACAAAAAATAACAAAATTGATGGAAAAAAAATAATCAATACTTAGGATACAAATCCTATGTTCGCTTCATGTGGGTAAAAGTGTAAACTGTTATCATTAAACCTTATGCTAATATCAGAATCTTTGAGAATTGTAAGGCAATGAATATTGCAGTCTTGTCGTAATGTGGTTATGACTTGGGGACTTACTTCTGGAAATTCTAAGCTGAAAATAGACTATGACTTATAAATATAAATGAATGTAAATAACAAAGATTGATTTTATAATATAATGGTTTCAACGACAAATTGCATCTCAATTTTAATACTATTGTTTGAACATTCACATAAGTTTGAACTCTACAAATATAACTTTAATGTTTAAATATAGTTTAGGTGAAATTATAGAGTCGTCATCGTCTATTTTAGCTCATTAATAACAATTTTCATAAATTTACGCATCTATTCCTTCACAAATACTTTGTTCTTTTTATTTCGAATTCATTGATATAGTATTAACCTAATGACTTCAAAACCAGCTTGTTGCCTGTCTGTAACAACCACGTGGGCGAAAATAATCGATTAAAAAATTCAACGGAATAAGATCAAATTTACTTAATCACGCTCACATACTATATCAACGCATAATTCATAACTTCTACTTATAAGGATAGAATTCTCAATACGTTTAGTTTCTTATTTCGAGCACTGTTTACTATCAACCACAACAGGTGCGTAGCTATAGCTAAGTATATATATAAAAGTACATTATAATATAATATATAAATCATTATCTAAATAAGTATAAGATTATCGGCAAGATTAACTTGTATCATTTCATTATAATACTACAGTTATTTACATTTTATATCTATGGAAAAATTCTATGGAGAAATCCCTTGTTTGTATTTATAAATATTCGGCGGTTAACTGAAATGTAATAAATTCCCTTCAAAATACATAAAATCGACAAAAATTAATTAAAAATCGATAGTGATATCAACAAAAAGACACACTCTGCGTCAATAATAATAAATTTAAATTTGGTATATCAATATTCTATTTCATAGAATTTCAGTTTTTATCCAATACATAATTTAACGCAAATTGGCGTTATTTTTATATTTTTCATAATTTTCAATAACCCAACATGACACATAGTTTAAGCGAGTTTAAGAACACTACACAAGCTCCATCCATCAGGCCATTAACATTATTCAGCATACATACTCAAAAAATTTACATATAATTTTAGTCACTGCACTAAAACGTTGGTAGACCTATATATAGCTACGCAACTGCATCACAATCAATTCACCTAAACACTGACATACATTTACAATATTCAAACTTTTTACGACCGCACAAAATTATCTACTCCATTTTCCTAAGAACTTCAACTAATTTCAAACATTTCTTTGCCTTAATCTATTTCTGTAAAATTGACTCTAATTGAGAACTAAATACATTAAAAATATCTCATGCAAGTCTTCGATCAGTCTATTGAATCTGGATCTGTAATTGTATTTCACTTGAGCGGATAAATTTCCATGGATTTAAAAATGCCTTCTTGTTAACTTTATTTACAGCCATGCATCGCTGACGAAGTGAAATAAAAATACAATATAATTATTGCTTCAAGGTATCAAATGAAATAAGGAGCGAGAGATCCACGATCAAGAGAAAAGATAAGAAAATACGTATAATTTAGCAAACTTAACTATTGCCATCCATTTAATGGACTCCTTAAATATAACACAATCGGGCAATAAAAAGCATCTATAATTTCGCCGTGTCAATGAACATTTTTTAATCACAAACAGATCACTGGAAATAAATTATCGTATGAAGATGCACTAAAGCCTCAAGAGGGCCAGTCCTTTGATCAAAGGCTGAGCTATCGCTATACGGAACTTTTCCTCTCCGATATCGACGATCGTTTCCTGCTCTGGATGCTTCCGGAGGACATTTTCCGTTTGCTCTCTCCGTTGGGAGCCGGACTGGCCGACTTGAAGTTGGAACTGGTGCTGGCCATCCTGTTGGCATTCTGCAGGTTCGAAGTTTTTCTTCGTACTGAAGGTGAAGCGTCGACGTTCAACTTGGCAGAGTTGGTTTGGGGTTTCTGCTCAATGATCACCGGTTGTTGATACTTCCCCACCGCGTTCCAGTGCTCTCGTTGCGCTTTCAACGACTCCCTCATCTTCTCTTTGGCTTCCGCGTTGTCGGCGAGCATTTGGTTGAGCATTTGAACTGTCTGGTACAACGCCACCGAGCTAATCAGCCCGAAGTCGTGCAATGAACACATGTGGAGTATGAAATTTCTGTACAGGTTCTTTTCGAGGAGCTCCTTCCCCTTCATTTGTAGGAACATTTGGCAGGCGAGCGGTATCTGACAGTCGCCCACGTAATTGTATTTCATGACATGCAAGTTCCACATCTTCATGAGCTCTTTCTCGCCCTCGTTGACGTCCGTGAACTCGTCTATCATCATCATGGTCTTCTGCTGGAGCCATAGTGGATCCGTTTCGCTTTCCGAGTCTATGTCTAGCTCGTTAGGGTACACGGGCAGGCATGTTATCGTGTGGTGATATAGGCTGCATTGAAAACGGAAAATGTCAGTCAAAAATTCAAGGTATGTACATGATATAAAGCTGGTTTTATATGAAAATGTTTGCGTAACATTCAAAACGGGAAAACAGTAATGTGACTTAAAATTTTTAATACTTTGTTATAGAATTAAATGCAATTTATAATTAAACATTCTATGGTACAGTCTAAGCTTCGTCCTTTACTTTACCCCGTAATAGTGTATAAAAACATTATGCATTAATTCATTGAATTTATAAGTAAGCAATAAACTGGAGCTAGCTCATCTATCCACAACAAAACACCCACTCCAAACTTCCAAACAAACGAGCAATTACCGATTATGCCCCGTGATATACGGCCGCTGCGCGTCCAGCAAGTCATTGTCATCCAGCTCCAAGAACTCAGCGAGGCTGTGTCTGGTCTGGCGTCTCCTCGCTCGGGGCCTCCAGATGAGCAGGTGTGTGAGCGAGGCACGGCGCGTGGGGCCCGCGCGGGGCCCGCTCGCGGACGAACGGCCCTGGGACGCGATGAGATCGTGAGGGGAGCCCGTGTAGGAACCGTCGTAGAGCTCGTTTATTGATACGTCTATTCGCGCGCCGCCGGGGATTGGCTGTAGAGACGGGAAATATTAAAAATTAGTTTACAACCCGATTTTAGATATTTTTTTTATTCTAAATACAATATGAATTACAAGAAAATTATTAAATGCATGAACATATAATTACTAAACCATTGCAAAAATGACAATAGTAATTAATACGAAATTTAAATATAGTATAGTGTTCACACTAAAAGAAAAAAAAAATACCTGAAGAATTGCAAATTAAGATTAAATAAAATTTAATTGTGAAATATACAATAAGCAATTTAAAATGAAAAAAAAAAGAGTTCTCTCCGGCGGGGAATCGAACCCCGGTCTCCCGCGTGACAGGCGGGGATACTGACCACTATACTACCGAAGATTATGTTTGCTGTGTCGAAATAGTCGATCATAAGAATCAATGTGAGATAAAATTGAGATAATCATTCTTAGTCTATGCTAAAACACTAATATTATGAATAATATGTAAGGATATGAGTCATGACGTGGCGTAACTTAAATTTGCCCTTTGATGAAATGGCTTGTACCGCGTAATTGTATGTCATAAAATGAATAAGGAACTAACTTGGTACATTAAATTTAGTGTGTTTAATCTATTTCACTTTTTATTTATAGTAGTCAACAATTTTACCGTCACTAATAATTAACAAAAATAGTGAGTGCTTATAGTATATTGCTTGAACAAAAAATTGCTATAATTTCAGAGTATCCACTTAGTAAGAATCTCATTATAAAACCATGTTAAATAATAACAGCATTACTCACAAAGTATGTAAAGTTGAATCTTGAATGGCACAATTTCAGGTGTTTCAACAACGAATACAGAGTCCCACAATCCAGTGAGCACCAGGGACAATGTAAATCGTCACACGCCTCGGTCTGTTGTCTTGAATTGTTGTTATATAGGAACTGGTAGATGATCTGTTGCCTCTTTGTTTCGCCTTCACTTGTTTCCAATTTCACTTTATCATCTGGAAATCGAAATATATAAATTTATTTACAATGTGAATGAAATGCAATATAAATAAATGATATCATTGCAAGTAATTACACCACATATTGTATTTGTATTCCAATGATATCAATATTAATACTAAGTACCAATAATTATCTTAAAACTGATATTACTCAGATGACGAGAGATGTAGATTAAGCATTAAAGATTGTTTAGATAACACAGTTATTATTTAATATTTTCATAGCCAACCCAAATATGCAATTGTTATACCAAATTTAGGTCCTATGAATTATTAGGGCTGCTAAGAATTATGATTAGTATTCAGGATAATGAAAAGGATTCTTCTATATACCAACAAAGAAAATTTGAACAATTGTTCTTAATACAAAAAGAAACACTTTTACATGGCATCAAATGCATGGTACATGTACAATTTTTATCTGTCTGCTTGTTTTTCCAGCTATCTAAGTATCTTAGCCTACTTTTTATTACAATACTCCCAGGTGATCATTGGGATTTAAAGGAAAATCTCATTAACACATTTGGAACTGTGGGGATGCATTGAGTTCTGTCATTAATGCTTTAGCATTCAAATACTAACAAATAATTTTGTATGATTGTTAATGTTTAACTCACTTGTCTTATTGTCACTAGCACCACATTTACTTGTAGATATTCTATCTTTGCTTGCATTGGATTCCTTTTTAATTCCATTAGTCTCATTAGCTTGGTATAATTTTGGTCTATTCACAAGTCCATTCGTTGGTTCTTGGCTCCAACTTAATTTGAGTTTTAAGAGTGGTCGAACTTTGAATATGTCAAATGGGTTAGTCTCTGAGTGCAATTCATTTTCCTGTAATCAATATGAGTTGTTTGGGAATTAATACTGTAATACCTTACAATACTTCCTAGTGATGAAACTTGGTTGTGGCATTTGAACATTTTAATTACTTTATATTTTAAAAATTTTATCATGAGTTCAGATTTGATTGTAATATTATAGAATAAAAATTTTGTTGTATTTACAGTGGCATTTGAATCCTTGTTTGTAACTAATTCAACACTATAATATATAACTTGGGTGACTTATATTTAACTGAGGATTGTGAATGATCAGAATGAAAAAGTATTGGTTAAAATAGTGGCAAATTAACCTCTTAACAGACTTATAAATATAGTAAATATCATTAATATGTACTATGACTATAAGTAAAATTACTTATAAGCACAATATATACAACTTACGTTAGGTATTGTTTCCCACTGGGCCATTAAAGCCTTATGGGGTGATCTAGCTATTGTAGCACTCCTGCCTCCAGGAGTTGCATCATGCAAAACCAAATCATATTCTCCATTTGTAAGAAGGCATCTGTTGTGTTTATCATAGACAATCAATTCACTTCCATAGAGCTTGCTCCATTTATTATCTGAGGGGCTTGAATTGATATCAGATGACTTTATACGCTTTGTAAGTGGTTCTGAAATCATAATTTATCTGTTAGTAATTAGTGCATTTGATTTTACATAAAATATTATGTAGGTCCTGCAGATCAAATATCCTCTGATCATCAGACCAATATCTCCAACTGGTCATCTTGCTCAAAAGAAAATAGCCTGTGCCTTTGTTTTAGAACTTATTTTAGTTGCATGGGGCTCTAAAGATTCCTATACATCATTGTTTTCATAATCACTGAGTTCCTTCAACATCTTTTTGTAAAAAATACCCCTATATTAAATGTTTCAAGGAACACATATGGGTTAAGAAGTAAAAAAAATCAAATATTTATTTTATTAGATAAAGGATAAGGTATACAAGTATACTTACCATCACTATCACCATTGGTTATTTCAGTGGTATTAGCTGTTCCATTAGTGTGACTTGTTGACTTAGTTACCGTTACTCTGAGCATGAGCATATAAGACTTAACGTTTGGACCCTGAGATGGACTGAATGTATCACTCGCTATGCTGACTGCGGATGCCATTGCAGGGGGCTCGGAAGATGAAGGATTGAGAGGCACAGAACAACTGCCAACCTTAAATAAGAGTATTGATATTGATATATAATTTGAATACAGACAATGGAATGATGATAAGGAGGTTGGAATGTTTTATTTAGAATGTATAAGCATAAAATTTTATCTGTTTCCATTACAATGACAGAATGTTTTATATGTCCATAAACTTATTATTAAAAAAATTATGTACTCATCATTAATTAATCACAATGATCTAATGTTTAAAAATTCATTAATTTAATAAATTAATTTAAGCATTTATTGGTGTGTTGATTTGTTACATCAGCTGATACAAACACAGACAATACTATAATAAAAAAATATATACATATTAATAGTAATTTTCAATAATAATTCTAGAGTATTATAATTTACTTACTGAAACTTCAACAATGGCTGATGAACTTTCTTTCCTTTTCTTATGACAGATCTTTAACAATAACGTTTCTACTTTCACTTGGTAATCTCTTGAATCATCTAAGCTCTTGTCATAAAATCCTAAGAAAGTTAATGTCATGTAACCCCCAAGGCTGTTTGGTTGTAAGTCAGTGCTTTTCTTCTGGGTAATTTTTTCTAACAATGAATCTACTTTAAAACCTACACGACTTTTATTACTGCGAGACATCCTTCTTTTCATATACGATAGCGTTCTATTTAGAAATATTGGCTGAAAAAGTAATTCATTGCCTCATAAACAAGATCAGTTCGAATAATGGTAACTTCAGAGAGAGTAAGTAAAATACGTACCGATAACATGTTACGAGTTCGTAAAAATCTATAAATCTGTGTAGGCTCTGAAATTTAAAACAGTTTTGTTAACTTCTGTTGTGTGCAAATTAAGGCTAAGCATAGCTCAATGAAAAAGCTCACAAAACAGCACTTACTTTCGAATGCTTGCAAAAATAGCTCATGGTCTGCTTGTAGGTGATCTATTTTAGTATTTTTGTTTGTTTCGTTGTCTTTGTCGCGCTTTTTGGGAGGCATTTTGTTCTTTAGCTAGTTATCACAAATTGGAACCGCCAAGTTCAACAGTTCGTTGACTTCAGTTGACAGCGTCAGGTCAAGCGACGGTAGTG
>NC_052108.1:3077000-3092678 GCF_012273895.1 Zerene cesonia
GTTATCACAAATTGGAACCGCCAAGTTCAACAGTTCGTTGACTTCAGTTGACAGCGTCAGGTCAAGCGACGGTAGTGTTGTAATTTAACGTTTTTTTTAATAATTCTAACGTTTAAATTAGCGAATCGAAGTACCGATTTTTCAAGAAAATATCTAATATATAAAATTCTCGTGTCACAGTTTTCGTTGCCATACTCCTCCGAAACGGCTTGACCGATTTTGGTGAAATTTTTTGTGCTTATCCGGTATCTATGAGAATCGGCCAACATCTATTTTTCATACCCCTAAATGATAAGAGTAAGGCAGAACAGCGTTTGCCGGGTGCAGCTTGTTGTTATATATGAATGTAACTAACAGCATGAATAAAATTATTGATGTGGACATGAAAACATTGATTTTGAAGTATATTCACACCTATTGTACTTTAAAAAAATTGTTTGGAAACATTAGCAGTTCATAATTTGTGAATATGAGTATTGAATTAAAGATTATTTATTATTTTGGATTTGACCTTATTTGTTTTTATCGCTATTGCTACAATGGTCATTATATATCATTTTGCTATTTATCGAAGTTTTACTTGGTTATCACTTCACTAATTGTCATCGCTTTAGCTTTCATTGCCATTTGTCAATAGTTGTGTTTGTGTATTTTCATAGTGGAAATTGCGATTTCCAGTTACATTTATTTTATTTAAATTAATTATGACATAAATATTGTTAAATATGAAAAGAAAATGCAAATAACTGATAAGGAGTACAAGAATTTACAGTTCAAACTCGCGAACATTCAACAAAATGCTATAAGAAATGGCCTGACATTTAGTGTTATTGAAGACTATGAATTAATTTTTAAGAATGCGGAAAAACTTTTTAAAAAACGATACAATAGCATAGTTATTGTATCAGTAGTTGCTGCAGTTTTGCTCTCAATTGTTTTCAGTATATTTACAGTAGATATTTTTATAAGTGCTCGATGCTTGTTACCAAGCAATTATCTAGTGTGGGAAGCAACACGTCCTTTGGCTAACTGTAGTTATTGTATTAATGTAACAAAACCTATTATACTGCGAAATGTAACTCGAAGCAAATTTGATGTAAGTTTATACTATCAAGGTTTGTCTAGTTACTGAAAATTGTGTTATTTATGTAGAAAGTGATATATTTATAAAACCCCCTATAGTGATAATATAACTTATGTATTTTTTACATGCAACTAAGAAGAAGTACTTATGTTAGATTTTATTTTGATGTTTATAACTTTGTCATTTTAATGTAAATAATTTTTCTTCAGAAATATGCCTATTCATCAAAACCTATAATAGTTAAGAATGCAATTGGACATTGGAGAGCAGTTAAAGAATTCCATTATGATATGTTTAAAAAACTATACGAAGACACAGTTGGCAGTTATGAAAGTTTGGAAGAGGGCTGCCAGTTTTTAAACTTTAAAAGTGACCTCTTTACATTGAGGGAAGTTTTCTCAATGCCAAGGGAAAGAGTTAACAATGATCCTGGACAGAAGCCCTGGTATGTGGGATGGTAAGGTCTCTGATAATTTCCTTATTTGAGTTGAAAGTGAAATTGCAAGGGCACCTTGTTAAATAATCTTTCCATCTGATGTTTTCATGCTTTGTATTTATTTCTAGGGGCAATTGCCATCAAGGGATACTTCATAAACTGAGGAAGTATTATAGTGTACCCAACTTTTTGCCTGATGATGCAGAATATCCTGCTACAGAACACATTTTTATGGGCTATGAAATTGGAGCTGTTATGCATGTATGTAACTTTTATTTCAAGATTTTGGTGAACTATTTTGTGTAAAAATTGACTATACACAAATATATTAATGTATGTAATGGTATGATTTATAAAAAAATATAATATTTTGTGGTTATCTTCAAAATTATAGAATGCACTATTTGAAGTATGTTACACATTGTATTTATATCTCATGTTAATTCTGAATTTTTATTCATTTCATTGACAACTCTCTAAAGTATAAGATGTTTGCACATAATTCAAAAAGGTTTATGTATTCCTGTTATAGCTGGATTACATTGAAAGGTTAATGTGGCAAGGTCAAGTCAAGGGTATGAAGAAGTGGTCGGTGGCACCAGTGCCAGAGTGTGAGCATGTTTGTCATAAGTTCAAATTTTATGTGGAGCCCTTGGATATTGGTAACTGTTTTTTTTTTAATGAAATTGTCTCATGTTTATTATAGATATGGTTTCTATGTTGGATTGAAATTATTTTGAACTTGGGCTTTTGTAAATATTAGCCCTCTAAGTAGTTCTTTTAGATTACCTGCCAGGCAGAGGTAATAAAAGTTTTCAAAACACCAAGAAATGAAATACCACATTTATTATGTGTGATTAAGATTTTTGTGCTAATACTTTATTTTCCTTACAGTGATGTTGGATACTCGTATTTGGTACCATGAAACCACTATTCCTAAAGGACAGTTCTCCATAACAGTACAATCAGAATATGGCTGAAAATTCATAATTTTGCAGCTTTTCTATACAAAATCAGTATTATTTAGACATATCTTGATGCCAAAAACATACATTTAATCATAAACAATTTAATTTTACAAATTTTATATGTTTTTTATCATTGTGCCATTAAATTAATGTATACTTTTTACATTATATTTTTATATGTGACTATTTATTAATTTTATATGTAATGTATTCATGAATACAATTTTTTTAATTTTAAAAGGTGTTTTTTTAAGATTAAAACAAAATGGTCATTTAAAACATTTTATTTTATCTAACTCTATTATCCAAATTGCAGTGAAGGATTGATAGGAAAACTTAAATCTAATTTATAAAATAATCATTTCCAAAGCTTATAATAAAAATTATATTAAATAATTTAGCAGTCAAATTAGCTTTCGAATCAATCCTTTGCTGAATAAATATTGTAAAATTTAAATAGAGATCAGGATCGAAATAACGGGACAATAAGCTCATGTATGACTTGGCTCCCTATACATATAGCAATTTACAGCTATCAAATTAAGTTTGGTGCATACAAGTATCAACCAAGATCAATTAAAATCCAGCATTTTGCTGACATAATGGCAATCAAGAAATAATTGTGTGAAACAGCAAATGTACTCAACCACTAAGTTTAATGACATGTACAATCATTGACATTGTATCTCATTTTTATACCCTAGCCATAGAAATGGGTATCATAATTATACAATACAACGGTAAAACAAAATGACTATTAGGGTTAAAATTTGACATTTAGAATTGAAAAATATTGCAACTACCCAAGTAGCTTGTTAGTAATTCGGCAGTGATGTGGACATTTAGAAGAATTGCCATACGCCAAGCACAGCATCCTTAATGGCTTCGATGTATTGAGCGGGTACCCAATATACCCAATAGCGAGATGCTTCTGTAGGTCCTAATTGCAGACCCTGGAATTGAAATAATACATTGATCAATATTTATATTTATAAATACGAAAATGTGTCTGACTATTCGTCTTTTCACATCACACTAGAGGACTTTTATGTAGAGCATCAGTTTGATTTAGGTGAGTAATAAAAATATTCTCAATAGGATCAAGCCTCTTTATTTTCCATATTTTTTTTACTTTATTAATAACTAGCTGCGCCCCGCGGTTTCACCCGCATAAGTCCGTATCCCGTAGGAATATCGGGATAAAAAGTTGCCTATATGTTATTCCAGTTGTCCAGCTATCTACGTACCAAATTTCATTGCAATCGGGTAGTTTTTGCGTGAAGCAACAAACACACATACATCCTTACAAACTTTCGCATTTATAGTATTAGTAGTTAATAATATCAACATTTCAACTTGATAATATGCAATGTTCTTCAATTTTTATGAACACCTAAGGCATTATATTTAATTTCTTATAAGAATATTTCATCTGTATAGGTTGGCAATTTAATATAGTGCAAAAACTTTATATCTTACCATAATATGATATTCTTCATGATCCTTTATTGGTTCTGAAGTAATACCTGGAAAAAATAACAATAAAATTATTTTAGGAACTTGGCTAGACTGCATATTTCATGAAATTGTTGTAATATCCTGTTATCATGTCAATGGTTATGGAGATTACTGGCTTCTTCACAAAGTAAAGCATGTATTTAATTTTATAAAGAGACCAGCAAGGTTGACAAAAGACATATGTCTTTTGTCATCTTTCTGCATAATAGTACCAATATAAAAAGCATAGAAATATAAGTACTCTTAATAGATGTCATGGCAAGCTTTTCAGTCCTCTCCTTGGTTCCGAGCCATAGCTGATCTTGCTCTGGTTTGAACGTCAACCGCACCTTCCCACCATGCTTATTTAACATGCCACTAAGAGGAACTGGTGGTAGGGGCTCCTGTAAAGAAATTAACTATTAAATTATATAGTTAATTGTAACTATAACTGAACAAACATTCTTGCACAAACTAAATTGAAATAAAATAAAAAGGTGTCTAATATAACTAAAAACAAGTATACCAGCGTATACAGTACTAGCTGTTGCCCGCAGCTTCGCCGTTGTGGTCAAAGTAAGTTTTCGTGGAAATGAAGCATCTTACTGTGGCTTATAAACTGACGACAACCCAACCCCCTTAATACAGTCCTATTGCTAAATCTGAACTATAAGTATAATAATTATAATAATAAACCTCCCTGCCAAATTTCTTGTTTGTAACACAAAAAATGAAGGACTTTCAGACAAACTATCAATAGCCCTAGACATTTTTAACACAGTCCCATTGTAAAATCTGTTCTTGGTACACGTCTACTAACTACAAACTAACTTCCCACTAACTTTCACTTTTATACATTCCGTTGTTCTTGAGATTTCCTAATGAGTGAGTAAATCCATTCATTAAATTGATCACAGTTTAATGACTAAATTGATATTATTTGTAGATGTCACTTTTGGCTAATTACTATTAACTACCATCATGGTCTAGAGCTTAGGTAAAAGCTCTGACGGAGTCAACTAACAAGCTACGAAGAGAATCTGGAATAGTTGATATCTGTCTCATACAATATCTTATTGAAAATATGATTTCATTTAAGATACTTTGTAACTAACCTTAACACCTTTTATTCCAGGCATAACATCTGGTGGAATACCTTTGTCCAATACTTTCCTATGGATTTTTTGCATACACAGCGGCTCTTTACTTGATTGACTACTATTTTTTTCTTCTTGAATTTCCTAAAACACATTAACATAAATATTGTTATCAAATCTCTTTGGTTACTTGTTGTGTTGTCCGAATTATCAAAGTATTGGTCACCTTTGGTGCACTTTTCACAGCCAGAATATCATCCATTTTAGACCCCACAAGCATGACCTTTCCTCCTTTAACAATGCCTGCTTTTCGAAGGGTCACGTCATCTTTAGCCATTCCTTTTATAATTAATTTTTGAGCTGATTGCGGCACTCCGCATATTCGTTCCAAGTGAGCTTTTAATTCTAATACAGTTGCGTCGTAAGCGAATGTGATGTCATGTTTCACTTTATTAAAAACTACGGTAAATTCGACTTGTTCTGGGATTTCACATAATTCCAAATCTTCGGTGGATTCTGATGTACATGCGGCGCTTTCTTCTGGTGTCTCTGTGCTTGGTTTATCATTGTCAATACTGCTTTTGCTTTCTAAACATGCTTTAGACGCTCCGTTTGAGACAAGTGAGTTCGGATCTCTGTTCTCTGCTGTATCTCCTTTTTCTGATGCTAGTAAACAAGACACGAGATGAGTAAGCAATATTCTAGAACAAAAGGCTGCTTTTGTGCCTCGATAAGTGGACAAATATGTCAACAATTTTAAAACTTATCCATTTTACAAGGTTTTTAGCAATACTCACTTATATAATCCATTATTAAATGCTATATATTTCTAAATTTTTTACTCGGTAACCAATAAATTGAATCCAATAACGAGTTGTTTTGAAAAAAAAATTAAAAATATAACTGGCTGACGTGAAGCAACAAATTTTACACCAATCGTCATTCCGTCATGTCATTGTCTCATTCCTACAAATGAATCGTTCAGAAAGTAAGAATGAATGAAATAGAATGTAGGTAGCTAAATCATAAAAAATTGGTAATAAATAAAGTAAAATGTTAACGCGCTTCATAAATACGGGGTCACTAATTCACATAAAATTATTCTGAAATAATTTAATATATGTTAACATTCACCCACGTTTACATGATATAAGTATTATGTAATTTGCTAATAAAGTTATTCTGTTTCCATGGTTCCTGAGGCGCCGAACTTTTGTAAACAAAAACTTAGTTGATTATAAACAGGATCAACTATTGTCTAGCTTTTGTCTTATATTTTACAAGTTTTCATATTTAAGACATAATGAGTCTTGATCTCGATGATCCATTAGCCGGTATTTTAAGTGATGGCAGTGATGATAGCTTCTTTGATGATGATATAATGGGAAAGAAAAAAACAAGTAAGAGTAAAGATACTGCAACAGTTGATAAAAAGAAAGCTTTGTTTGATCTCGACAGCATACAGGCTACGAAAACAAATAAAAATATTTCTAACGAAGTGAAAGATATTTTTGAATCTTCAAACAAAGACAAAGAAATAAATCTGGCATCACGTAAAGCTTCCTTTAAAATAGAAAATAACAGCAAAACCATTTCGTCGCCTGCACCAATGAAACGAACATTTTCAAAAGATTCTGTCTCTCAAAATAACGATAATAACAAACTGGACAATTTTGTTAGTTCTCCAAGTGAAACAAAAATGACTGGTAAAAGTGCAGAGAAGTTGGATTTACTGGACGACCTATTAGAAGACAAGAAATCTATAAAAACAGAAAAAGGCAAAAGTTCTCAGTCACTTCTTGATGATATTCTGGGCGGTCCTTCTTTAAAATCATCATCTAATCAACAAAAAAATACTGCCTTTGTTAAGAATTCAGATGTGGATTTTGATTCATTATTGGGAAAAACTGAATTGAAACAAACCTTACTTTCCAATAATACGACTAAACCTTTGATTTCCCAGAAAAAAGAAATCAAAGATGTTGAAAACACAAAAGTCAAACAAGTGCAACCAAAAAGTTCTACTGAGGACTGGCTTGGAATTTTTAAAGATAAAGATGAAGCGGTCGTTGAAGATGAAGCTGATATGCCTTCTTGGTTGACCGGAGGTGTAAAAAAGAATAAGACGGATCGAAAGGCAAAACCAGTGGTTGAATTAACTGAAGAAACTACTACTAAAGCTCCAGACATAGGAACACATACAGTTCAAAAAGAAGAATATGTTTCAAAAGATGGCAAATTAGAAGAACTTATGAAACCTCAACAAAAGTCTACGTTAGAGATTTCAAATGATGACGTTACATTAGAGGGAGCTGCTTTGTGTTTACAGCAACAGGAGGCACAGTTGATGGTAGCACTACAATTGAAGGCACAGGATGATAAACTAGCAGCTATGCAAGGTCATAAAACGAATTTGTTATATTATATATTGAATTTATTATATTTTGTCTAATGATTTCTGAATGAAATTTTTCATACATTAAGAATATTTATTATATTATATACGACATAAAGATTAATATTATGTGTATAACAGAACGGCAGAAGGAAACTCAACGTGTTCAGCGTGAAACAACAATGGCTCATCACGAACAATTAGACGCGATGTTACGCCGACAAGCTGAGCATAGGCAACAGATGCAAGCGATTATCGCTTCACACCAGGATAGAATTAACCAGAGGATAAAGGTTGCTTTATTTTTCATATAGTCTTCCTAGACTAAGTGAAAAAACCAAACTTTTTGCGGTTACAGTATGCGCTACTTATTTCCAATTCCTTTTGTAAGGACAAATTAGTCAGAAACTCGGAATTTTAGTTCCTCTCCTGGTATT
This sequence comes from Zerene cesonia, assembly GCF_012273895.1. Classification (NCBI taxonomy): domain Eukaryota; kingdom Metazoa; phylum Arthropoda; class Insecta; order Lepidoptera; family Pieridae; genus Zerene; species Zerene cesonia. The sequence goes on from NC_052108.1 coordinate 3,084,915, forward strand.
AGGTTAGATTTATGTTGAATAATTAATTTGTCGCAATGAGTTATTTAACAACTTATTGTCGAATACGAGAATCGAACTCCTTAGCCTCAGTGTTCTTATGCTATGCACTACAAAAATGAGGTGTTGTATACAGTTATAAAACTCGAAAACAAGATAAGATCGCAAATTTATCGAAAATCCATCAATATATTTTGTAATTGGTTCTTTGATTAACGTCTCGCTTTCTCACTCTATCTTATAGCCCCATAACTAAAACGAATGTTGTGTGAGAGGTTTATGCAGATATCGATATGATGCTATTTTTTTAAATGTAATCCAAGCAAGTTTTCAGGCTCTATTAATTAATTCAAACGACAACGATGGTACGATCAATGATGAAATTGAAAAAGGCGACGGAAGCAAAGAGAGTCCGTATACGAGAGAAAAGAAACAGTTAATACAATTAGTACAGTCGCTACAAGAGAACCATGACAAGGAAATTGATCTCATGGAAACATCGTACAGGTGAATTAAATTTTCTTCTACTAAATATAATTATTTGAAAGAAGATTAGAAAAACAGATTTAGAAGATTCCTTTGTGTAAAGACTATTTATATTTTGTTCTGTATATGGGAAAATGTATAACATATTTCCTAATTTTCGTTTTCATTTAGTCTGATTAGACTTTTGTTGATTGCAGACGTCAATTAGATTTTCTCGAACTATCGTATACTCAAGCTGAAGAACGTATGAAAGAGGAAACTGAAAAATTGGTGAAATTTTATTCGGAAAAGATAAGTTGGCTGGACGAACATCATCAGTTGTATAAGAAAATGGCGGAAGACAATTTGAGTGAATTAACAGAGAGGCATAAAGCCGAAAATGATATGCTGAGACAGCAACATTTGGACAATGTGAAGGTGCTGCAGGAACATCATGCAGCCCTTATGGAAAATATCAGGTAAAACTTATTATTTTTATATTTTATCTTATAATTATGTCATAATAAAACGTGACGTACTAATATTAGTCGCTACTAAACTCCGATATCAGTATTATCCTACTACCTAGGAACAGTCTTTTTTGTTTCAATATTTCTTAGAGAATAGTAAAAAAAATATCAAGTGTCGATCGATGAACAGCTTGTTCCTTAAAGCAATCAAATTATTTTTAAATTGTCTGAACAGAAATGCAGTAAAACAAGAGCAAGTACTTATAAAAGATTCGGCAGGATTCTCGTCGGACTTACAAATTCTCGTTACTGATGTCAAAGAAAATAATAAGAAATGCGAACACTTATATGATAAAGTGGAATCTTTGGTACATGAGTCTCAACATGATGCAGTTAAAAGCTTGCAAATAAGAGAGAAGCAGATAAATGGTAATTAGATAATATTTTTCTAGTGAAAAGCATTAAATAAAAATAAGTTTTCATTGTTTGTGAGGATCGATGGATTTTTGCTTATGAGTCTTTGGGTGGTCTCTCATGCAGATAGGCTGATCAGATCAATTTGATATTTTAACAGAGATAGAATAATAATGTCTGGCTTGGTTTATAGACTACTTCTTATCTAGATTCTAAGAATGATTTGCAGGCTAAATCGAGTAATAATAAACTCATATAGGGCTCAGGAACGCAACAAAGTTTTTTTTAATAATCTGGTTACGACATCATCTATAGTTCCGCGCATCAGATTGGTCGATCTTTAAAACACACACCAATGGGAAATCCATATAAATGTGGTTTCGACTTGGTTCAGAGTCATAGTTTATTTGATAAAAATAATTTTCACCTGATAAGTATATGAGCCATAACTGGGAATATTGATGAATATATAAATAATGATCTGACTGGGATGCTGTTTTTTCTGTTATTTGTTGTTTTTTTAGATATTATAGAACAGTTGAAGAAAGATCGAGAAGATTTTGAACGCGATAAAGCAGAAAGTAAGGATATAGTTAAAATGCTCGAATCACGACTCCGGCAAATGACAACGGTAAATATGAAAAATTTAAGGTAATCTGTCTCTGATTATTGCAAGAACAATTTATGTGTTTGAGCTTATATAGCGTTAATTTGGGACGTAGTTAGGACTGAGGGTATCTATACATTTTAATAGATAACCTAAGTCTGCACCATCTTTATCGCTTATTAATGCTTCAAGATGATGGAGGAAAAAACAGCATCTTTGCGACAAAAGAAGATGGATTTTGAATTCGAGAAAGCGACTTTCAGTAAACAAACCGAGTTCGCTAAAAACGTGCTGAAAAAGCAGGATGAAGAATTGAAGGTACATACTGAGTTTGAAATAATGATTATACTATAAATAAATTGCTTTTGTATCGATAAAATATCATTTAGACTCGCTTACGTTCAATTTGTTCTAATATTCTACGTAGTATGTAGTTAAGATACAATTTTCGTCTGATATAGCTACTCGAATTTCTTCTTTTCATTAATTCTAATCAGATATGGTTTAAAACAAAAATTAGATGCAAAAGGAAGATCTACAAAAAGAATACCAAGATAAATTGGCACGAATTGAAGAAGAGAAGACGAAAGCTGTAAAAGATTCTGCACTAGTTGCTAAGGAAAAAGCTTCGATACAAAGCCTCAAACTGGAAATAGAGGTAAAAAGTAACCATAGATTTCTATACAAATTTAATATTTATGACAATGTATGTTATTTGCAGCATCCCTAAGTAATATTACACAATAAGGTCTTCGAATGAAGATATGCCATGTTATTTATTTTAAACTGATGTCTCGAAATAGCAACGATGTTCTGTATTTATAATTTTTCTAGAAAACGAAAGCCGAGTTAGATGCGCACCTTCAAGAAGTAACGGAAGAGAGATCGAAACTTAACGCTGAAAAACAAGAGCTGCATATAGAAGAACAAAGAATAATGGCTAAGTATGATCTTTCATAAAATTATTTTCACCGTTTTCTATAGTTATTGTTATTTTAAAATGTGGTAGCGTGTTTTTCTGTTTCATATGTAATTTTAAAGTAGAAAGTATTTTTTCTCTGCAGAAGTCGGGACTTAGACCTCCTCGCAAAATCGGCAATCGAGAGACAATCACAAGCTGAAAAGAAGCTATCCGAAGCAAACTTCATACAGCAAAAGTACGAAGATCGAATTCGCAGGATACAAGAACATGTGGTGTCGTTGAATATGAGAGAGAAGCAGATAGCAAAGGAAAAAGTCGCTCTATCCCGGGAAAGGTTGACTTTACACAACGAAAGGAAGGAATTGGAAAATAAACAGTGCTCCTTGTGCCGTGGAACGAATCAGGCGTATTTGCCTGAGCCCATCATGCCAATGGTGCATTTCAATAGGGATTATAATGCACCACGGGATTATAGGAGAACGTTTGGCAATATGAACTCTAACATTAATGATATAGAGATGGAAGTCTCGCAATTGATGGGAAGACCGTTTTTAGATGAACGTACGGAATTTGCTGGGGATAATGTTGATAATATAGGACAAGAAACTCTGAACCACGAATCTGGTCGATTTAAGGTTTGTTTGAATAATTGAATTTTGGTAATGTTATAAATGTTTCCCAATTATATTGTTACGTTCTAATAAATTCAAATAATCATGTTTTTTTCAGAGTCACATGGATCCTAAATTCATGATGCTGCGGTTAGATGTACAAAGGGTTATTAATAATTTGGATCGAAATAAACAAGAAGACGAAGAGCACACGAAACAAGAAAATCCATGATTTAATTGTCATTAAAGACAATTGCAGATATTCAAAACGTAACATTAAAAGGAAAAAAGGATGAATTTTGAGCTGAAAAGGATTTATTTCAAGGAAAAGTGAAATATGCACGTAGTACTCTACCATTTATGGTAAGAAATTAAATAAAAGACTGAGTGTTATATTAGAATGGTTTTATTTTGATATAATATGATTAAATTTCATTATTTTCACAGGTGTATTATCAAAATGTACACAAATGCCTATAAGCTATGATCTTACATTAGATACATCATTGTAAAAATACACAATAATATCTCTATTTTAAATTATTTTAGGTACTATAACGTATGCTATGAAATAAAATTTAGGAATACAATTCATAATGGCTTTAAATCATTCATAAATAATTAAATATTTTATGTACTCTTAACTTTAAGAGTAAATTTGCACCGATATGAATTACTACCTACCACAGTCTTGAATTAAAATTATTGAGGGTAGTAACACATTATAATAAAATCTATGGACGGCCTGGCCTTTATATATTTATTATTCCCAGATCTACATAATACTAAAAAAATAATTTTCCTTTATTATCTACAGCACTAATAAAAGCATGTCTATGAGATAATAAAAGGAACATATTTCTATACATTTGGAACTAATCTACCTATACAATATTTACATTCATAATATATTTAATATCTTGGATATTTTGTGGCACTCGTATTTAAAGTTAACGCCATTAAGTATAACAATTGGTACAATATTTTTGCTTCCAATATAGCTATCATGTTATGAAATATTGTAAACAGTTTGGTTGCGAATTCAAGAAGAAAATCATTGTAATGTAAGTACCATTCAGTATAGGCCAATAGTGAAGAAATTTATATTCTAAAACTCATGAATCAATAATTTGTGTTAAATATTATAACATACATATAATTTAAAATAGATTATTTCTTACATTATCACAGTGTTAATTTTGAAATGGAAATGTTTACTAGGACTAAAGTATAATTCACATGCAATGCATTTTAAACATATTAAAATTATGAATTAATTAAGTAATATTTTATAGAAATTAAAAAGAGCGGTGAAATTTCAATGCCTCACAATCAACACTTCTGTTTAAACATTGAAGGCCTATTAAAAACTTAGCGACGCGCTGCGTTGCGTTCTTGAGCAGCAAAAGATGCATTGTTGTTCAAACGTCATAATCATCTAACATTTTATAATCTGTGCCAATAATTTCGAAATAACATTGATCATGCTATCTCATTCTTATCACATATAAATCTATAATTTAGAACGAGATGGCCGGATGAGCATAACTCGAATCTCTTGTTTACAAAATATTTAGGACACATTGGCGTTATGATTTGATATCTGGTTTCTGATACTTGACTTCCAGGAGCTGTGGATAATTCTCGACTATGGACAGAAGAATTCCATCGATGTAGTTTCTGAGTTGCACATTGACGTCTTGCTGTTCTTTTAATGCTTTTTGTAACTGAAAATAAAGGTTTCAATATGAATTACAAAGTTTTAAGTCTATTTTATAGTGCAAATCACAGGATTTAGGGTGTATGTAATTCATGCCAAATTGAAAAGGTTCAGTTAATTTTAATAGTATATTTTTTTATTATACTGATAAAATCTATAAATAGAAAATTTGTTAATATAAACATCGTTCTTTTTAAAATTAAAAAAAAAATCATAAACGAAAGAGGTTGAGTTTAATGACATGCAGATAGTTACTAATTACATGCATTATGATACGTGCAATGGTTAGTGAATATAGCGTACCTTTTCCAACTCTATGCTGTGATCAGTTTGTTCGCTACCAACGAGCTGGAAAAACGCATATACGTATATCAATATTGCAAAATATAACCAGGCTGAGTCAAGCAAAGCGTGTGGTAATATGACTTCCCGTCAAATTCTCAAACAATTTGTTAATAACAAACGGTTTATGTATCGTTAGTCTATAAATTTTTGTTCAATGATTTATAAAGCGCTTATTTATTTCAGGATCTTCAACATATAGCGGCAATTTTTCAAAAAAAAAAAAAACAAATGATTAAATAGAAACCGATTATTGAGAAACAATTGTGAATGTGGTCTTTGTCTGTGTAAAATAGTATAGAAAGGATATAATTTGAGAATTTGGGGAGCTATTTATATTGCGTGTCATAACTCTGTGTAATATAAATAGAGACAGAAAATGGCAGTGTAAATGTTAATATACTCTGTTTTATAAGTACAATCTATGATTGAAAATTATTCATCAAGAACGCATTAGTTTATAAACTGATAAGTAACACTAATTATGTATAAGGTGTAGGTTTGCCATTCACATTCGCACGAACACGCAAGCCCGCAGTGCAAGACGTCATTAGCAAATGTTTTTTCCTTACATGAGCTCAAACATTTGAACACTATGCGAACGTTTTTACACAAGTGTAGACTATTAGACTCTTTCAAAAAATTTCTCATATTAGACTCTTTGCTAAAATGTTTGTCTTTCCAATTAACTGCAGTTTTGTAGGAAATAAATCCTGCGATACATATATATTGAGGTGCAGACAGTATATATTGTAGCGTGATGTGAAATGATTTGTTAATCATTGATCGTTAATTATTCAGAGAGTGTTTTAGTTGCACGATTTATTAATGATTTATTTATCTGCTTCGTGTAATTGGAAACTAGAAACATTGAGAATATGAGCATAGACGGTTGAAGTTTTAATATTGTACTGGTAATGTAAAATGATAGAATAATTTTTTTTGTCGTTGTTGTAGCGATTATATGAACTAAAGCTCTAGCTGTGATTATGAGACAAGCATAGCTTAATGAAATCTGCAAATCAGATGCAGAGAAAAGAAGTTCGATGAATTTTTTTTTTGTTGATAAAATATCGTAAATTTAAATCTTTTCGCCGCTATCCAAATACAGAGTGAGTGACAATTACAATTACGTTCAAGTTTACTCATCAAACAGGCAGTATAGTACGTAAGATGTCGCTTATAATTATCGACTGGCCATCGCTAGTCATTATAAGAATGAGAGACGATACCTTATTCTCACAAAAACTCATAATAAGGGAAGGAGAGCTTAAAGGATTCGCATCAAATTTGATTAAATGATCATTATTATATTTGAGTTACTTAATTAAATATTTTGATAATGTTTTTATATTCTGCCCAATTTGACCGTAGACTCAATCGTAAATCTATACGGTCAGCAACAAAAGTTTAAAGAATTTAACGTTTTCATAAATATCAGTAGAAAATTTAAAGCTTCGCTTTTTAATATCGAATTACTTAAATGTTTGATACATTTAAGTAATTCGAAAACTGTTCACACTTATGCTGCTGACCATACCCTCTATATATAAATAGCCGCATATTCACCTCGTGGTCACTCATCTGCGACAGCTCGTGCGCTAAGGAGTTGGTGGCGACGAGCGGGCCGCTCACACCGTCCAGCAGACTGCGGCCTTCCTCTACGCCGCGAGTCAGAATCTGCGCTTGTAACTCTTCTTGCGCTTCCGTGAGAGCTGCAGGGAAATTTATGATTTACTTCATTTCCGTTACATTCTATATACATTAAACAGGAGTTCGGTTAGTTTTGTATCATGTTATTGCATAAAACACCATTTTCTAAGAAGCATTTTCTAAATAGCAATAGGTAGAATGAAATCATTAATTTTTTTTTTATAAAATATCATATTACTTTTAATTATGTTTCTTGTGCTAAACATCTACCTATTAATTATTAACTGACATTCAATTTTAAATGAATAATTTTATAGCGTAACATAAGCAATCAATTAATTATCTTCAAAATACGAACGTGATCGTATAAAATAAACCAATCTTCAAATGTACAAATTTCAAGTATCGAATTAAAAAAAAAAATTATTACATTATGTTATCTGTGGTTCAACTTACATTTATTCTGGGTGCGCAGCAGCGCGAGCTCCTGCCGCAGCTCGTCGAGGCGCGGGTCGGGCGGCGGCGGCGGCGCGGCGCTCAGCGCGCGCAGCTCCTGTTGCGCG
>NC_052108.1:3093678-3142012 GCF_012273895.1 Zerene cesonia
GAGCGCCGCCAGCTGCGCGTCTCTATCCCTTTCGACACGAGCTATCGCTTCTCTACATCTCTTCTGTTCTTCCGCTATACGTTCTTCACAGCGGCATTCAATCTATAAACAAACACGAAATTAATAGATAAATAGTTTATGTGACATTGAATGCTAGTTTAACCATTTGCAGACACCAATTACGGACTTAATACTTTATTATTTTGACTTATATTTCATACATTATATTGTCATTCATCTGACAGATAAGCTAAACAAAACTTATCCAAAAACACAGTTTCACATTTATTTAATAAGTCGGAAGTCGGATTGTATCTATTTAAACAAGAGTACAATAGATACTGCGATGAGAAACAAAATAAATGAACTACGATTATGATGGACTTTGCTTAGTTAATAACTCGATAACAGTTTTAGTTGTTTTAACAGCAACCATTAAAATTAAACTTAGTACATTAGACGGTAATGGTAGAGGGTAATGTTCTAAGGAGCACATACTTAATTTTTAACGTCGCCATGTATTTCATGCTACAAACGCGTGTATTTCTCAGAATTATACATACATATATAACTATAATACTGACACATAAAAGCACAGATAACACAAACCTCTCTAATCTGTTCGTCGAGCATGTGTACGCGAGCTTGCAGCACGGCGTTGTCGGCCTTCGCGCGGGCGTATCGCTCGTCCGCCGTGCTCTGCGTGTCCGCTAGTGACGTGACCTGCTGCTGTAGTAGTTGAACCTGAAACGATATTGTTATATTTTAATCATCATTATCAGCCCATACATTTTCCTACTGCTGGAACACAGGCCTCCTATGAGGGTTCAGGACATAATTCACCACGTTGGACAAGAACGGGTTGGCAGATGTCAAATGTCATCGAGCTTTTGATTCTTGGACATGACGGTTTCCTTACGATGTTTTCGTTAACTGTTTTGAGCAGTGATGATGTTACCCAGTTGCGCAGATAAATTGAAAAATCAATTTATATCTAGCACGCTCGCCGGGTCTTAAACCCATTATATATTCCAGTGTTTTTATACTTTAATCTTATTTATATATTATATGTGCTAACAAAGGCTTAGGCTGTAAGAAATTTATGACATATTAAGGTTTGCTCTTAGAGCAAAGCAACGAAGTATCAAAATATCCCTGGTGTAATGCCACATCAAGAAATAAATAAAAGAAAGATATGAAATATGCTAATACCTCTACATTAACAATCAACACACATATAAAGCAATCGTACAATAGTAAAAATCCTCCTGGATTTTTAAATAATTTCTCATATATTTTTCTTATTCCATTTATTGAACTAGGATCATTACGAAAATAGTATTGCCAGTTATATTTTATTACGTATGATTATAAAGTAAACAAGAATTATGACCTCCACTGCACTTGTTTACTCTTAAATAATTAATTAACCGTAGTTGTAATACGACGTTCACGTTGTAATTTTTTAAGCCATGACAAAGCGTTGGTAATTAATCTATTATGATATATATCACTATACGGATTCACTCAATAGTCATATACTCAGTCAACCAGTTTATCTCTAGTATGGGGTCAAGAATAATTTGCGACTAAACAGTAACTTTTAAAAGCCTATCTTACAAACAAAATAATATAATCTGTAGGTAATTTGAACGTACATTTCGTAATTTATTACTCGCGACTCGTTATAAGTGCCCATGGTATATCAGATGATAAAAAATTTTCAGGGTAATTAATAAGGTCCGAAGGGGTCGCGGACGTATTTTAACCAGCTCCCGTGGCCCCTTCACTCAAGTGGCTAGACGGAACACAGTGGGGTTTTGGTCGGTAAGAATCCGACATAACCCACGGCTCCATCCCCGGGGGCCGTGGGTATCTATGCAAGATTTCCCCACTATAAAAAAAAAAAAAAAAAAAAAAAAAAAGGGTAATTAATAAGGTACAGATGACTTGTTAACGGGTAAACACAGGGCAAGGTCGTTCTAAGATATTAAGAATATAATACCAACATAATATGATAGATATTATATAACGACTAGATTAAATGATATCAGACGATTAATATGAACATAAATTTTCTCGCTTTTTCTACTTTGTTATAAATAAATATTAACCAGTCATAATGGATTTCTATAAATGAATGTTTAAGTTAAAGAGATTACCACCTATAAAAAATAGATCCCACTTAAGTTCTTAATAATATTAGGAGCTAGAAACTATAGAGTTCTTACATGTTAATTGAGGCAATATATCTTGAGGATTATAATATTACATGACTGAAAGTGTATGATTCAAGCGTAAAGTTACCTTACAAGTAAATATACAAAACTTGCATTATGAAGCATAAATAAACCTTCGTTGGAATGTTAATCTTGATTTACGTAATCAAGTAATGAGTGAGCAATCAATCGAATCTGTAAATAATTAACCAATACAATCTATGCTATGTTAACCGTGCCTAATTAGTTTAGAAATGAGTATTTATAACTAAAATAAATAAATTCCAGTTTGCTTCTAACGTACATTTAAACGAATGCCGCTTATCAATACATTTTGTGATTTAAATATGGAACAAAAGAACATTATTTCATTACATTTAAGAATACGATACCTACACATATTCGTTTGTCATTTTGTCAGAAAAAGTATGGTTTTATGAATAGTTGTGAGAGTAAAGAAAAAAATTATTAACTAACTTTCGGCTGTAGGTAACCCAAACACTTTAGGTATAAATCTGAGAAAATTGAGAAGGTATAGCTATGAATACTATAAAACCAGAAAAAATTGTTCGAAAATAATTTTCCTAAGATTGATTTTAATCTAACATAATCAAGGGTTATCAACACTATCGTATTATGTAATTTTTAGTAAATCTACATAAATTAAGTTATAAAATCACGACATAGTACTCATTTTATTCAATACCGCAGCTGTATGACTAATGTATTTTATTAGCTAAGCGATGACAAACAGGATGGTATTAATTTAAGGAACTGTGAATGACCGAACTAGACAAACATAAAAGTACATATATGACAAAGTGAATGAATGGGCTCTTTCTTTAAAGAATTTTAATGATATATCTTATACCTTTAAACGAGTAATTCTTGTATATATATATATATATATATATATATAATTGGAATCTCGGAATCGGCTCCAACGATTTTCATGAAATTTAGTATACAGGGGGTTTCGGGGGCGATAAATCGATCTAGCTAGGAATTTTTTTTAGAAAATGTCGTATTCGTGTTTTATTCGTGTTTTTTTTTTCCTGACATCTATTGGTGAATGATAATACTATTTTGCTTCGTAGATAGCTGGACAACTGAAATAATGTCATATTCGTGTTTTATTCGTGTTTTTTTTTCCTGACATCTATTGGTGAATAATAATACTATTTTGCTTCGTAGCTAGCTGGACAACTGAAATAACACATAGGCACTTTTTATACCGATATTCCTACGGGATACGAACTTACGCGGTTTCAACCGCGGGTCACAGCTAGTAATATATATAATAAGGCGTGTAGACTGTGAAGAAGTGCTTTGATGGCGTGCATATCATGTCAATTTGACTTTTACTCATTACAAATTAAGGACTGTAGATACTTCCAGTGGTCACATTATTAGAATAGGATTTGGTGGACAATCATGCCCTACTATCCTACTAATCCTACTAATATTATAAATGCGAAAGTTTGTAAGGAGGTGTGTGTGTTTGTTGCTCTTTCACGCAAAAACTACTGAATCGATTGCAATGATATTTGGTACGTAGACAGCTGGATAACTGGAATAACATATAGGCAACTTTTTATCCCGATATTCCTACGGGATACGGACTTACGCGGGTGACACCACGGGGCGCAGCTAGCAGATAACAAAAATGTGTTAATATAATAGGAGTTAAGTTATATTAGAGATAGTAGAGGCGCTTCAAACTGGTTGTGTAAGGGATGCTTTGTAGTCCCGGTGTTCATATTCACTGGAATGTATGACGTACAAGTTGTGTAGGTTATTTAAGTCAAGGATACATGATCTCAAGGATACTCAATGCAATTGCACACGTGCGTAAGCCAGCTGCAGTGAGTGAAGAATTCAAATGAACATAGTTAATACCCTGAACACGTATAACGGCTTAGTTAAAGAGAAATTGTGTGACGGGGATGGGTGTTTTATGTTGCGAACTGTGAATAGCGAGATATCTTATTTTAGTTGATTTTTGATAACGACACTTAATGGGCTAATGATTTATAAACAAGCTGGGGTTGTTTATTTTTTTCCTTCCTTACATCTATTCAATTTACTTAATTATTGTAACAAAACAATACGCCAAGAAAAGGAATACCAATAACAAAACGATTGTGACAAAGTTGGTTACATATTATACACGCCCCGGCTTCGCCCGTGGTACATATATATAGCCTTCCTCAATAAATGGGCTATAAACACTGAAATAATTTATCAAATCGGACCAGCAGTTCCTGAGATTAGTCTGTTCAAACAAACAAACAAACTTCAGCTTTTTAAGATTAGTTTTATTGTGGGAGTCGAGCACGCTTCGGCACGAATTGGGCCAGCTCGCACCGGGGAAGTACCACACCCCCACAGACCGGCGTGAAATAGTGGCATGCCACTGTGTTTCGTACGGTGAGTGGGGGAGCCGGAGGCCCATTTCCTTTTCCTCACCCGTCCCAGTCCATTCCTTCTTTCCAGTCGTTAATCCATTCCTTTTCCCTTACCCCAAAAAAGCGGGCAGCGCATTCGCAGAGGCCTTACCTTTGCGAATGTTCATGGGCGGTGGTGATCGCTTACCATCAGGCGAACCACCAGCTCAGTTGCCCGCTATGACATTAGTATAGTATAGATTAAGAATAACAAATGAGAAAAATGCACTAAATATTTGACACATACATGCAGATATTCATTTTAATCTTTTACATGTTATAAAATGTTTACAGGAATGCTTCATTAAATTTACATTCAAAAATCCTCATGATACTCGTATTAATACACACATAGATGAGTCACTTTCTTTATCTTTATACAATCCAGACGCAGAATGACTTCAGAGTAAGCTTTAATTCTGCTCTGAAATAAATCTCAAAAAGAACACATGTCTCAAAATTCCACATGATTCACTTTCTGTGAACGAGCGCGAAAGTGAACCATATCTGTATAGAAATACTTGTCTTGCCATCGACAATTACGATTGTATCAACAAAATCCAATTCTATATTGACTTTCTCGTTTATTCTAGGAATATGAAGCGATTCCTCTTGAAACTTTACGGTCGAGTGACCTTTAATTAAATTGAAATCTAATTTCCGTTCAAAACATAGTTCGGTATTGTTGGTAGTCATTATCCATTATCTTATCCTACGTTTATTCGTTTAGGTTTAGTTTTAAATTATTTGTAACTTGCTGTATATAAAGATTATAATTTCGTTTATTGGCTGTTTATGGATATACTTTATAACTATCCAAGAAAAATATTGATAACAAAATATTTTATTGCGTTAAAACTAAAAATTATGGGTAAACATTGCTATTTGATATGGGACATTAAATAAAAATAAAAAATTCTACTTCGACTTAACTTTTATGTTTAAAAATTTTGACTTCACTATTAGAATCAAACATTAGAGATTTGTTAGTTCAATGAAGACCAGATTAAAAGTGAAAATGATAGTATTTCAAAAGCAATATATTCAATTCAATATCTTGGTCATAATATACACAACCACATGAGACAATCAATCAAACGCGGTTTTGCGTATGCTTATCTACTTTAATAACCTTTCTAATTCAATTTTTTGTTATTAATTATATGTGTTATGATCTAATACTATGAATAATAACAAACAAAGTTCAATTATTTATATTAAAAGTCTGTAAAAAGCAACTTAGCAGTCCAATAGGTAGGTCATTATAATCGCAAATCTTAATACCATTGTTTAAGAACTACAAAAAAGTTAATTATGAAATATGTTGATGTTAATGTTGAATATTTAATTAAAATAATATCTACCTGATACCTATACATATAAATAAATTATAAAACTTCTGACTACGTCTTGTTCTTGTCATGAAGAAAGAAATAACAACACAAAATATATGAAATAGGTTTGTTGTTAATTATTCCTTAGTAGCTACTTGGTTTTACAATCGGCATTATGTGTAATTATTGACATTTATGGAAATTTAAATAAAGTTAAGGATATTAATTAAAAAACTGGTAATTCTTGTTAGAAAAGTATGGATATAATGATTTTTGCAATTGTACCAGATACTGCAGTTACTGAGATTGCATATTCACCTATATGCTTTGTTGAGCAGTGAACCGATCTTGTAGAGTAATGTTTCATTAAGTAATTATTTTTATATTTCATTATCTTGAATAAGTTTTTTTTAGAATTGCTGAACAGAAATAGTAAAAAGTATAAAACAAGTTGGTAACATAATATCAGAGATATAAACTTTTATTTTGATATAAACTTGTTCTATACATACATATTGACATTAAAATGCAAGCTTTTACTTTCATCATTTAATATCACTCATTCAATCATGATCATGATGCCTCGTCACGAGTAGTGTTGTGCTCATGCATTTCTACACTTACTTAAATATCTTATTAATTTTTTTTTTATCAATTGCTTATTCCTTAACAAATTGTTTTTATTAGCGTCACATTGTTTTATTATTTCGCAGTAGAAATAAAATCATGGAAACCAAACCTACCTATTATAAATGCGAAAGTTTGTAAGGATGTATGTGTGTTTGTTGCTCTTTCACGCAAAAACTACAGAACCGATTGCAATGAAATTTGGTACGTAGACAGCTGGACAACTGGAATAACATATAGGCTTTTTATCCCGATATTCCTACGGGATACGAACTTACGCGGGTGAAACCGCGGGGCGCAGCGTGTAAAAATATAAGTTTACTACAGAATTAAAAAGCTGTCATCGTAAATAAAGCAATGCATAAACATCAAAGAAAGTCGATTAAGATGCGAGATTAGGAATCTATGCATTTGCATTATCAGCAATTTCTTATTTACACAGTCTGTCGTTAAGTCTTGAAACAGTTTCGCTTTTACCATGTCGCAGCTGATCGGTCAATATAATATTTGAATAAACAATGGCTATGAACACGCAATGTATTGTGTGCTCGTGCTTATGCACGATAATTATTTAAATAAAAGAAAATCTTGAATATATTGGGTTTATGTTAGAGCACCTTTTGTACGACTTCTGCTTTGAACTAACAATCCCTAGCCCTTACGGATTCGTGATTTGTCATTGATCCAAGTAAGGGAATTAATGTTTGAAACATACTAGTAAATAAATTTAATTATTTTGTGGTGCACATAAAAAAAACTCGAAATTAGAGCTAATTTGATATATGTGCATGGAAAACACATGACTCGCACGCCAAGATAATCTAAATAATATAATCTAACCTAATAACTTTTTGCTATAGACCTCGTTGGTTATTTTACTGATAGACTGTTCCTGATTCAACATATTTTTTTTTTACTCTGTGCATATGATATCTCCGAACTCAATATTTAATTGAAAAAAACGATTGAAGAAATAACGAAGTTACAAACGAATATCTCATAAAAAGCACCTTGTAATAGAAGTTAGCGATACTTCAATTGTACTATTGATTAATGTAAAGAGTTTTGCTTGAGATCCAATTTAAAACCCAACAAAATCCAATCGTCGATCAGCTGTAAAAAAAAACAAGAGAAAGTAAAGTGGATTTGAATATTTCTCGTCTTATTGATATTCAACGTCTCCATGGAAATAATGAAAACCGGTTTCATGAAATATAGTTATAGTTGGTGGTTGGTAAAAATTCTAATGTAAAAACATAGACGACCTCTTCGATAAATGCAGGTCATATGAATAAACTCAGTGGCACTCTCTGTCCGTGTGATTGACG
Organism: Zerene cesonia; assembly: GCF_012273895.1. Lineage (NCBI taxonomy): Eukaryota > Metazoa > Arthropoda > Insecta > Lepidoptera > Pieridae > Zerene > Zerene cesonia. The sequence continues at coordinate 3,101,634 of NC_052108.1, forward strand.
AACAAACAAGGTATTGAATGTTCTTAAATTGCTTTACCAATAAAACCGAAGTTTATTATTTGTCAAATAACGCCCAATGCTTTAGGCGCACCTTTGTGTAATATCATATGTCATATTATAAGCATACAATACGTGTTTTAGGAGTTATTTCGATTCAGATAATGTAATAGAGAATTAATAATTTTATGTTATTCTACATTGGAAAATCAAATCCTTTTATACGAAAGAGTTAAGATTGAGAATTATCATTTATATTTGAAATTATAATTTCGAACAAATGAAATAATTGAAGGTTCAGAATTTAACAATATTTTTGGATTTTGAATTGTTATTCCAATTTTAAAATAATGGTTCTTTATTCCGACAGATTATACGGTATTCAGTATAAGCAATCACGTTTGTACCATACTTAAATTAGGCAATATAGATACAAAACTATTTTTGTATAGGCTAAACGATTAAAAGTAATTAAATGTTAAAATCCTATCTCGATGTCATTTATAGTGATGAAACATTATTAAGATTTTACGCAAGGTTGTAATTTTGCATCATTAACCTGCGAATACATATCAAAATGAAAAAGTAATACATATAGAAATTAGAGTTAAAACACGTTGAGAAATATAATGAAGGGATTTACATAATGTCAATAATTCTAACAGCAACAAGAATTGAACTGAACACTTCCTAGTAATTTTAGTTAAAGTAGGATTATAATTTTTTCCTCATAGTAAATTAGTTGAGCAAAATATTAACTGTTTTCTATATCGCTTGTTTTCTATTATCCTTACAAATTCGGTTTTTGTGTCTAATAACATTTAATTTTAATAATTTTATAAAATAGACAAAATATGATTAAGAATCACCATTTAAATTATGATTGCTATCGTTTCGTACGATCTATGGTCTCGGGTTGAATAGCTTATGGCTCGTGACTTCCCCGAGCGAGCATTTTCTTCATTCAACTTGCACTGCAACTTTCCACCGTTTGTTAACAACTTTACATATATAAATATAGATGGATCTTTATGTTCAATTACTGTCACTAGCGAACGTGGCGTAATTCAAACGACAGCGTAATATATGGCAAAAAACATTTGTACATCATTTCAGTTCTCACATGTTGTTCTAAGGTCGTTGTCCTAGTTGGTATAGTGTTTCGTTTGGGGGCAAAAACTTGATGAACATGCGGGTAAGTAGTTAAATGAGTGGCGATAATGTATGATATGAAAGATGTGTTAGATGTTATATCCATCTCTCATTGTACGCGAGTATTACCTGAGTAGGTAACTATTTAAACTGCATCGCAAAAAGAAGGGTGTTCAAGTTTGACATCAATGTCTTTCTGTCTGTGTAGTTTTTATTTGAAACCCAGTGATCCTTGCGGTGATTCTCAGCTATGTTTGATCAAAATTGGCCAAAGATGGTGGCCGCTATAAAATATATTTTTAATCATTTTTTTTCCCCCGCATATTTATGCGTAAGCTTGTATACATGTTAAGTTTGTTGCTTCCTCCATAAATTTTGGTTAATATGTCATCAATTTCAAAACATGAGCACCTATCTTAATTTTTTTTATAAATACGGTTATCAGCTTGTTATTTAGGGTACGTATTCGTAGTAGGCCCAATTCATTTATATGCAAATGAATTACAAATTATAACTATTCGTAAATTTATACGTGATAGACATAGACGGTAGGTGGTAGCGGTAGACTGACCATTGCGCCTCATATTTCTAGGTTACTACTGGTTTATAAGGTTACAATACAATAAATGTAATAAATTATTATTTACTGTTGACTACAGTGATACACGTGATAAATATCATACACATATGATAAAATTGAAGAAGAAAAAAGAAGTGGTTTTCTGCAAATAAATTTCGTTTACACTAATTATAGGTATTACTAATTAGTGCCAATATTTCCATGGACAATTCATAAGTTGATATCCTAATTAATTAATGTTTAAATTCATATTGAAAATAATTTCATCTTTGAACGCTTAGTTGTGTGACCTAGGTGAAGTATTTAATGCTATCTTTTTACTAGCAACAAAGTAAAGCCTTAGAGAGTTTATTTCATTAATATAATTACCATACTTGCATGTAAAGGCTTCGGTACTCAGATTTTACTGACTATGCGTAATTTATTTAGAATAATGAATGTAAAAAAAACTCTGATTAAAAGTTTTGAAAGCTAACCTCCTCGACTATATCGTGGAATACTATTATTTAGTTAAATCATATAAAATTAGTTTCACTATATTGAAATGGCGAGCGATATTTCATAATTAGGTACTACTATAGAGTAGGTCTTTATCACAATATTCTAGAAACGTATCTCTTTTTGCATAATTTTTCTTTTTAATATATGTTGAATTTGAGTAGAATTTACTATTAGACATTTCTAGATAAGTTTATGGTTTTATTGAAACTTTAGCAACAATTAGTTTTAATACATGTATATTAACTAGTAGTTAAGTGGATAATAATTCATGTTAATGTTGTCTCTTTTGTTTTTTTTTATCGCATGTAGCAATACCTAGATAATTCATTCACTGGGTTTTATCTTATCTTAAAAGACCGGTTAACAAAGTTCCACCTTTAAAATGTTGAACTATTTCATGGTATTCTAAATATTGGTAGTTTTACTAACATATAGAGATATATATAAAACAGAACTCGTTAAATTATATAAATATATAATTATTATATATGCGGTAGGTTTTAACAAACAAATAAACATTTGTTGAGGGTTTGAGGCGAATAGACACATTGTTTTTAGTAGTTTTAATAAATAGCGGAGTAAAGATGGTACAATTATCGTAAATAATTCAAAAAGATTTCTTTGTGGGTATACATAAAAGTGATTATCAGTAAATGTCACGCGAAACATGACCGTGGCATCATTTTTATTATTAGTACCTACTATCATTTGACCTTTTTATCAACTGCCTATATACTGTTATTTGCAATTAAACGATTTATAGATTTTATAACTATATTTGAAGATTGTACTTTAAATTAAAAAAAAATGTATTCAGGCTTTTTCTGTACAGGGGATTTAGACGGTTTTTTTTTAAGATAGAGTGATTCAAAACGAACGTGTATGTTTATAGTAACATCTATTAAACTACTCCAAATTTAACGCGAACAAAGCCGCGGGAAAAAGCTAGTTATGTATAAGAATAATGAAATTAGTGTTCATAAAATTTATTTTATATGCTATAGGTACATAGTGATGAAAAAAGAAACGTTCTCACTGCATTGAAATTCTGTCAGAGCAAAAACTGCGATCAAAGTATCTTCAAAATTATTACTCAATTAGATGACTTTTCAAATTGTTAACCTTCAAAAAAGCATAGGGCATAAATGCTGCACATGTCAGTTGCTTCTTCTGTATTATGTATTATTTAATAATCTGTGAACGGTATGTCACTTATAATAAGTCAGTGACAGTACCCGAGCTTCCTTATTGAAAGAGAAACCATCGCATAATTCACAAGGCTTATAAAAAATTAATGTACTATTACATAACTCTTGGTACATTTACGTTCGTTTTATATGTTAGCTATTCGCAAATGTATATTATGTCTTAATTTAATGCAAATAAAATCGAAAGAGTTTCTATTTCACATGACTGATTGTTTGTCGAGCTAAATTATTGTTTGATCTATTTTTGCAAGTATTTTACTTAGTATGTGTGAACATGTAGATTGACAGTCTAAATAACAATTAATAACAAAATTCACTTACAAATATTAAAAGACATGACTTTTATTTGTTGTTATTGTTTTTTTATTCATTTATATATTATACTACTAATAAATTGTTGAAAAGAAGACGTGATAACAGGTATTTCGTGATAGAAACAATCTTTATCAAGTTGCGCTATCGATATTTTGTGATTCATTTCAATGCAGATAGTACAAAAAGATCAATAAGACTATTTTAACAGCGAGTATATTTACATGAAAATCATCGAAGAAAATTCACAGCCTACAAACTCTATGTTAAGTAACATAATCGACCTTACCACGCGGAAACATAGCTGCATTTCCAATGAACCTTCGTTCGCGTGTGCAAGTAAACTTGGATGGTAATCAATTGAAAAACCGTGCACGCAAATCACAATTTTATGTTCACGTAATACACGACAAATTTGTATAGCGTAATAAATGAATAGAAATATTTTAAGATTTAGCATAGTTGCGTGACATTGATGTTTGGTGATTTGCGACCGCGATGGTACGGGTTGGTTGACGGCGATGTCGCAAACGAATCGGTATCTTATATTATCGAAAATGTCTAAGGAAGCCGGAGAATTATTGTTTTCAACTTTCGCACAATTTCACAGATCACTTCAATACGATTCCCTAAAAGACATAATTTTTTAAGCATCCGCTAATAATCTTAAATTGCTGAAGAATCAAGTTTTTTAGATTATGGGGTAAATCTGTTTAGCCGATCTTTATGAATACTTTTAGTTTAAGAAGATCTTCCTTGACCGAGGCTTTTATTATTGTTAGCTTCAAACGGTAATTAGACCCAGTAATGGGAAATTGAAATAGGTACTTGTGATAGATGGGAAAAATCTTTTTATGAATTCATAATGTATTGATAATTTTAATTCTATCATGACACCTTCATACATCGCACATCATCTTTAATTACATATATTAATTTTGGTTTCCTAAAGAACGAAGACACACAGAATTATACATTTTGTTTCCATATCAAATAAGGAAACATTAAAATTATGACATAGTTTACGAACGTCACAAAATTATCGAAACCGCAACGAGTAACGTAGGTAAGGATGATTCTTACATGACTCTATAATTCGTTATGGTTATGAATAAAACGATGTTTATTTATAGGGTTTAGCAAAATTACAAATTTTACCGGTACCTAATTGGTACATAGAACTGCGCTGTTAAATAAATACTAACGCTCATTAAAATTTAAACTTTAAAAAGAGCAATTTAAAAGCTTACTTGATCAGATAAGTTATCGCACCACTGATGTGCGGCGGTTTTCTTCCCTCCGTTGAGCCCATTGCTTAAATGCGGAGTCAATGGTGCTCCAGTGAATAGATCCTCAGTCAAGCTACTATCCGAAGTGATCCTCGGCCGTATAGAGGGGTCCTGAGGGCCCACAAAGTCAAATTGGCCGTCCCACATATCGTACTCTAATTCCAAACTATCTTCAACTTCAATTGATTCGCCCATCGTGGTCCTTGACCGGTTGAAGAGCCCAGATTTAAACATTTAGCAATCTTGTCCATAAAATTTTTGGTCTTTGGACTTATTCCAATATTGCACTAAACTTATAACTATGACTTGTTTGAGATTAGAATAGAACAAAGCTTTAATGGCACAATAAAGTCTTACACTCGATTATTTTATATATTCGCTCTATGACACTGCTTGTTACATTTTAAACGGCTTGAATTTACTCAGTAATTTTTATATCACTTTATGTTCACATAACAATTTGTGGAATACAATGTCTTAATTATTGTCGTAGAGAAGAATCAAAATGATATCGGGCAAGAAAACGCTTCGCCGAATTCGATTTGAAACTTTCAACGGTTGATCTAACATCGTTTCGTGAATCGCCGGCGTCACGCATTCCGATAAGACGCGTATATTATGTAGTATACAGTTTTGATTGAGAATATTGAACGCAAACACAGATCACTTATATAGAATAAAAGTTTAAACGATCGGTACGTTATATTCAGTCACAATCGTGTCGAGTACTGAGCGCGCGGCCGCCTCGCCCCACCCAACGCGAGCGGCATGATTATCAGCCTGCCAACGCTACAGGCCCATACAAATAAACATTATTCGCTCCCTGCACTATGCACAGCCGTCTGATAGACAGTTCCGAGGCAATAACCCCTTGCACATGCTCCCCTAGTACGCTTGCATCTCATAATTTTACGGGCGAGGGACCGTCATGATTGCTTGCATTTGCTTTCGTCATATATGTTTTTTTTACTAAACATTAATAGCGTCTCCTTGTCCACCAGGTTGTCTGGAAGAGATCGCTACTTTAGCGATAAGACCGCCTGTTGTGCTTCTATAGAGTTTATTTATAGAATTTATTTATGTATGATTTGGTGCACAATAAAGTATAAAATAAAAAAAAATAAATAAATATATGCTCTATCGAGTTGTATAATTCGGCGTGACACAGATAGCGAGAGATAATCGTAATTTTCGATTATCGGTAGCAAATTAATATGAAAGTGAACGGTACTGAGCAAAAAATGCCATCATTGAACATATCAGCATTAATTATACACTGGATATGATCTTAACATTTCAATATGTAATTAATGTTAGAGAGTAGCAAAGGCTTTGTTACATTCGATAGTAAAATCAATAACAATGACGAGGAAACGAAAAGCTTATTTAATAGATGGAGTTATTTAATGTAGCATCAAGATTAGAGGCATTGTTAGCAAGAGCGTGCGAAATGGAAGCCAGAATTGGATACCATGAAACGATAATACCACGCAGAGTTTATTTAACGGCAAATAGAGACAATCATTGCAAATTCGTAACTATATTCACAATTTTGAAATTTACATCATTGACATTATGGTCGCCATCATATTGTACACATCAGCTTTTAAAAAAAGCGTAACTTCACCCATATGGTGTTCACGGATAGGTATGGTAGTGGTTATGCCATTAGTTCATGTTATCTTTAGTTGCTACTTGAAAACACATTTACTAAAATAGACAGTACGTTGGTGGCAATTCTAAGAATAGGAATTATTACGCAGTGTTTTTAGATTTGAAAAATTGTAATTTGAACAAGTCTATGTTCAAGATAGAGATAAATTTAATGGAAGTATAAGAAATGTGCAAAATAAGAGAACAATGCACTATTAGCTAAGGCGCTGAGAAATAGTTTGAGCTCGGATCGTGAATGGTTATGTCAGAGTTTAGACATAAACAATCAGCTGTATGAACAATTTGTCAGACGTGATATTAATTTTTTTCAACAAATAATTGCACAGAGTGAGAGAGATTTATTACTGTTTGTTTCTATTAAGATGCTTAGTACACTACAAATTGAATATAAATGTTTATCTCTTTATTACGTTTTTACTAACTCCCTAATATCAAGATTATTTCAAATTAGATACTAGCTGTAACCTGCGGCGTCACTCGCGTGGTACCCGGGTAAAAAGTAGCCTATGTGTTATTCCAGACCATAATGTATATCTGTACCAAATGTCATACAGATACGATGAACTGTTTCCGCGTGGAAGAGAAGCAAACATCCATACACATTCTTATAAACTTCCCCGCTTATTATTACACGCTTTTTATTAGCTTCACCTGTATGTTTGTTTGTAACCGACTTCTTTGGGCGCGATTTTGACCCACTTTAAACGGACAGATTTCGTTCAAACTTTGTAGATTTATTGAGGACCGATAACAATACACTAATTTGATAAAATTATTCCAGTTTTCAATTTATAATATGATTTTTGTCAAAGCGTGTTTTTTAGTTTTTTTAAACTATTACATTTTATTACGTAGGATAGTTCTTGCATAATTTACCTACTTCAATTCTTCATCATGAAAATATCTATTTTTATAGAAACTAAGCATATTCAGTTATGATTTAATGAATTGGAATTCCCCCTTACTAATTTATTATTAGTCATCACCGGTTGGACGGGAGCTGACATGAAAAGCTGAAAATGTTGGGGTGGCGGTTTTAACACTTAAACTCTTATATTTTCTCATATTTTACATATTCTTTTTTCTATGGGTATTTTCTTACAAACAAAATGTATTGAGATGTGGTCGAATGAAGAGAGGAGTTGGAGCCTGGTGACCTAAAATACAGGATATTTAGTCTCCTAGTTTAGGCACCAGTCACAAGCTTATTATAGCAATTTTCACCCGCGTAAGTCCGTATCCCTAAGGAATATCGGGATAAAAAGTTGCCTGTATGTTATTCCAGTTGTCCAACTGTCTACGTACCAAATTTCATTGCAATCGGTTCAGAAGTTTTTGCGTATAAGAGCAACAAACACACACACACATCCTTACAAACATTCGCATTTATAATATTATAGGACGATAGGAAGTAGGATAGGTAGGATATGATTTAGTTAATCTGCCTCAACAAATTCATGGAAAACTTGGATGGTTTCAAATCATTTAAATTTTTCTCTTTGCGTTATGTAAAAATTGTATTTAATAGTGACGCTCTAATATTTTTAATTACCTTTGTTGTTGCTCTTCAAAATAAGTAGTTTCTCAACCGCAGTGATTGCGTTCTATTTGAAAATATAACTCAAAATACCAGTCTATGGAATTTAACCGAGATAAGTATTTAAATGTAGGCTGTGATCGAGATTGTATATAAATCGCGTTATGAAATTCTAAATAGGGCTTTGCTCTTATTAACGTTTAAGAAACAATTATTTAGGCGAAGATACTGCACTTTAGATTGTTGTCTGACAATAATGAGTTTGTAAATGAGAAAATATATTAGTAGTTGGGTTTGCTTGTAATTATTTAGCAATTACACGGCCCAGAAATATTATGGTACATCCAGATAAAGAATCATTAAGAGATTTATAAAGCGGTGTACACACGGTCTTTCTATATTATCTATGTGGATAAGCACTTCTGTGCATAGAAAAAATGGATCGATAGACGATAGTTTATTTTTGCATGCCCCAGTTACATGACGTTGGCCTCACACGTTGAATGTTTGTGCGAAATGACTAAAATAGTTCAAAATAATTACACGTTTTTCCTGTCATTACGGCTACCTTTTAGAACTGCGGGATTTGGACTTGTCTTTAAATTGCTCAATTATTTGAAAGAATTTTAGCTTGAAACCTTCTACATACTAACTGATCGACGGTTTAATAATAAATAAAACAATAGCCCTTGCTTTACATTTCAGTATATAAAAACAAACAATGGTTTTGTTGTACGCATAGTTTATTATTTAACCCTAATTTTGATCACGAAGCGACGACTGCGCGACGGGCATTTGTTTTCGTAAATATATAGTAAAAAAATCATGTGAATTGAATATGCAATGCTTTTATTATGGTTTATACAAAAGCACGGAAATTTTGTGTTACTTTTCGTACAAATAAGATTTCGCTAAACGAGCATATAAAACGGTTTAATTTCAAAAGACATAAGCAAAACATGACACAATCGTTAAATTATCGCGCAATTAAAGAAAAAGCAATATTAATAGGAAAGTCCAAATCAAAAGTATCAATCTCGTCTAATGAAGCGTAATTGTAGATTTGTAATACACGATAAATTGTACAATGCGTTGAATTTTCACACGGGTTCTTTATAGTTTTAGTTTCACATGTTTTTACGCTACCATTCTGGTTAGATAATAGGCAGTGAAGTTGTACAAATGCGGCGGGTTATGTGTTGTTTAATCTCTTCTTATTGACTTTATGACATATGCAATTTGTTATGAATATTTGCTAATTGGCTTGAAAGGCTAGGTTTTCTGCAATGAATCGTTTTGTACAGATGGTTTTTTTATTCTAGGTTAGAATTTTTATTGAATTTGTTCTAAATATAAATTGGTTCCTTCATTTTTGTTGTATTAATAACGTATTGGTTGAAGAATATTCGAGTAACGATAAAATCATGAGATGTTGGCGATATAAGATATCCTTCAAGATTAACTAAGATAAGAATGTACATGAAATAACTAATGGGTCTTAAGAGTTTGCACTTGCTAGATAAGTACCAATGGAAATAAATAAACCATATTTAATATAATAGGCATATAGGCCATAGGCTCGTATATTATTATGGTTTCATATTACGGATGCAGTTCAATGGAAGGTTCAATGATATAGATCCTTTGCGTCATAAATTAAACCTCGGACGCAAGTTGTTATATGTATATATTTGTAAGAGGATACGTGATTTATAGTTTTTTAACATCACCATATATAAAAAACTTTAAAAGAAAAGATACAAACAAATTGATTAATTAATAAGTAGGGAGACACCAACTAGATTGTTTTTATTAAGTAAGTTAACGGCGTTACATCGAGAGGTCGCTTTTCAGATTTATGCGCACATTTAAATTTTTGTTTTTTTGGAAATTAAAAATTAAATAAAACCCGACACAAGAACTTAATTTCTCTTAAAAAAGTAAAAAATAATAAAATAAATTTAATCTTAAAGTATCTAAGAATGTATTAATAAATCTAAAAATATAAAAAACGCGTCGCGTTGGGAGACCCCTCTTTTTGCGTCGGAGGTATTATTTATTTTATGTATTTATAATGTTCCGTTTTATAAATTTTATATTAATTAATACACAAGTCATCATAAAAATCTGTCAGTAATTATAATCTCATATTTTACCAGCCTCAGTGTAGATTTTTTTTTCCATATTTATTTAGGACCAGTTTAGAGGTTACAATCGGGCTACTAAAAATACGCATCTTTAAATATTTGAGAACTCCGTTACAAAGTAACAAACAGAAATTATAATTTATATATACTTTATGGTGTAGATATTCGATTCATATCAATGTTTTTAAATCGATAGATACCAGATACATATACATAGCAGTACCTTGAAATACTCGTATAAAAATGGTTGTTCCGTTAGTTATTTTAGTTTCCTTACATCATAACAAAACAAGATAACACATAGTACACTGAAGGATAATTTGGCAATAAATTCCCTTTCGTTTTTGAGTACTACAATTAACCAGCGAGCGTAACCACGGCAATTAATAACATTGTAACACAACAATGTTCCCAGTAATCAGAAATATTCGGGTACCTCCCGATATCCTTGACACCAATCTGCCCACAGACACCCACTGATAGTCTATTGTCTATACCAATTGCAGCCGTGTATGATTTATAAGTGTGTATTACATGTTTTAATTGGTTTAACATGGACGACTTTATATATGTGAACTGTGAACCGCGTGATAAATGGTGATGAAAGTTTGTTGTTGTTGTTGTTGATTTTCAGGCTTGTGGTTTTTGTGATGGTGGCGAATTGTAACTATTATTACAATATATCTTTATATTATAATCATAGATACAATTTACAGTTTCTTTATTTTATACGCGCTTATCTCAGAAACTACTGGACCGATTTCAAAAATTCTTGCACCATTGGATATATGTACGTGTGATCTTAATGTATTTTTCAAACAAACCCATGTATTTTAAATAAAAATAAATATTGAGAGTACGATCCTATTAAAAATCTGTTAGAAATTGTTAAGACGTTTTTATCCTATATACGAATTCTAAGAATTAAAATTATGGCGTAAGTTCTAGTCTCTACAGTTTCTAAAATAAAATGAGTCAACCTCAACTTGACCGGGAAAGGACCTTTTTGTCCAAGGAATAAGTATGAAAAGTAAAAAAAATAGCACAATAGGATTTCATTGTGAATAAAGCAAGTCTTCACATACTTTAGTGTTCTTCACCAAAGAGGTCCAAAACATTTTATAATAAGTTACAGGCTGGTAAGGTACGGGATAAAAAAAAAATCACATAAAAATCACTTTTCTATAAAAGTAATCAATTGCAATTAAGAATTAGAATTATTTGAAACATGCTAACGTATTCCAAGATAAATTCCTATTTATTCAAACAGAAAACCTTCGCTAGATTGTTTAAATTGGATTAAACACTACGCAAAATATGTTACACATTCACTAAGAAAACAGTAATGACCTATATTAACAACATGTATTTATAAATTTAAAAGGTTCTGCGCAGTTGTAACACAAGACGATTATTCTAGGTTAATGCTATACTTGGTCTTACTTGACTTGACTTCTAGGGTTTCTGTATAGGTCATAACCATGTCGTAAAACGTGGAAAAATAATAACAATAATAATATATTTACGTGCGCATTGATTCGATTAGCTATTTTTACATCGATTATTCCTTATTAACAGGTTTACATATCTGTATATTTAGATGCATTTGCGTAGTGCCATAATTATATTTTTAGAATCTATTGAATCAAACATAACTAAGATTATAAATACTTGTATACTTACTTGATTAAAAAAAGAATAGAAAACCTTTAAAATTAAACCTATATTAGTCTGGTTTAGGCTATTCTTGAAATACTTTACAATATTTGTCAGGTTTCTGAGTATTTAATTTTTAGTTTGGCAAACAGTTTTTATTTCCTTTTGCCCTGCACCTTAAAAATACTCTATTCTGAAACCCCCCATTTGTATGTTGTAAGTACTATTCAAACTTTTTAAACGTACGCCACACTCCACGACCCTTACCGTTTCAAGTGTTCTCGTAAAACAACTTAAAATTTATGACAAAGGACCAGCGCTTTCATACATTTAGTATGGCGAAGTCGCTTACGATTTCTCTGAACACCTATTGTCCGTCGCATTAGGTATTTGCAAGTCGCATAAAGCACTCCATAGATCGTTATGGTTCTATATTTACTATAAGGATGGTGAAGGTACGACCGCAAAGTTAAAATTGCGAAACACCCGGCCAGAGTACTCTCGCCTACGTTGATTTGAATGTGGCCCTTACTGACCATTTTGAATATACAAACAATAATATCAAGTGAATAATAGAAAGTATGAACGAAACGTTATTGAATTTATTGGGTAATAATTTAAATTAACATCGCTAATGGGTGTAGAAAGTGTTGATACATATTAAAATATATACGACAGTATTTCGTAGCTGGCTCGAATATTTTTCGAACGTCTACAAAATAAAACTTATTTTAAATGACCTTTCATTCATTTCAACTTAACATTGTAGGAAGCTCGTATCAAATAGTTAAGTTCTGATTATGACCTACAAGCGTAATTTTAATTTGGAGGATTGATCAATTTCACTCTTAAATTTTTGATAATTACGCTGCTAATATTTTATTCCTACAAAAGAAACAGAAATACTAAAAACATAGGTATTTTCAATGAAGAAAACTAACATATTGTGTTAATCGTAAATAAATATTATACCGATAAAAACGATGAGAACCTAATAGAGTATAATACATATCTATAACTCGAATTATGAATCTCAAGTTGATGAAGAGCATGATTCCAATTTTAAATCGGCCGTTTATCAAAAGGGACACGCGTTTGACCGGAAGCGGCGCACGCGCAGCTGAGGGACCGTTTCCGTCGGCCATTATTACCGATACGCATTGTCTAATGAAGCGGTACATGTACATTGTATTGTTTAAAATCCTTTTCCTTGATATTCAAAATAAGCCATATTAATGGGGTCGTTGATCAGATCATACATGTAGACTGCTTAATTCAATATTTTTATTGAGTTTAAATAATAGGAAATGGTGAGGTAATTTCCGTAGAAGGCAGGATCAAAACGTTCAAATTATGTATACATTATTAATAAAATGTGGGATTCACTAGATGTGCCACATGGTTTCATCCTCGGACGAGAATGGGCTAAAGCATGTGCTATTCTGGTTCATTACTTAGATCGCTGCCAACTACAATCAAAATATGGTCAGTGGTTTTCTCGTGAAAGAATAACGAACACACACCATTCTTAGACTCTTTTTTGTTTTAATATTATAGGATTAGTACATTCTTCCTGGCCTTTATCGACATTATTGTAACACAAATATTTTTCACATTCTAAACGCACGTGTAGATGTGAAGATGGTCTTCCACGCAAAGCTGCTGGATTTAAATAAGTTATTTAGACTGTAGGTAGATAATGGGTGGCATTTCGGAATAACATATCCGCATATCTAGTCAAGAAGTCCCTGGCACATGAATGAATATATAATTGTTATATCATATTATATGGATAATGTTATAAAAAAGTGACGTTAATGTATTCATTATTTTTTTCTAACGCGTACGATGACAGATCTGGCATCTGAGAGAAGACGTCGTTTAAAATTGACAAGCGGGGAGTACCCAAAGATTCAATAGCATCTTATTAATAACTGTAATAGTAAGTTATTGGTTATTATTCATGAAAACATTGAATATACTTTAAACATATCTATTCTTGGATTGGAAATTTGCCAACACGACCTTGGATTTGATATTGTATCAAAATAAATCTCACGGTTTGCTGATACAATTATTGTTTGTATATTAATTTTCAATAATGCGCTATAGATTTTGAATTTTATTGATTATATTTTTATAGCACGTAATTTATTTGATTTATAGCTTGTAATTTCTTAATCAATTTAATAGTCGCTTGCGACAAATACAATGCGTGCGTGTATGCGTAATTCAACATGAAACGATAATTGTTAAAATAATAAATACAAACATTTTTGATATGTAAATACTGAATATAACTTTCAAATTTATAATTTAATAATAGTTTAATATCACAGTATAAAGAGACAGATAATATACCACAGTCCAGTAGAGCGCATCTTTGTGAAATTGGAAAAATTTGCTTCCGCGATTATTGTTCCGTATCATTAGGTTTATTTGGCGTTAATTGTAACTGATACTAGAACAATGTTCTTTTTTTCTCTCTTTTGATAATCTCTGAAGAAGTATTTTAACTACAATAAGATAAAAGCACATGTTCAACAAAACGAGAGTTGAATATACCTATACTTTGTCGTCAAATTCGTCATTATCATATCATGAATTAGATGAAATTGTTGTTGATGTCTTACGCCCGCGGTTAAATTCACGTGAAAGGACTTACTAATTTTGAAAGGAATAGTGCACTATTGCTTTTTAAAAATGCAAAAAAGATAAGAATTATATATATAAATAGGTACTATAAATTATAGCTCAAATTATAAAAGAACACGCTTTATGGCTTTTTGTATGTTTTTATGCATTATTTTTGTATGTAACCGACTCCTTCCAACTCGATTTTGACCCACTTCAAACGGACAGATTTTATTCAAAAACTGTACATTTATCAAAGATCGTTGACAATACAATAATTTCATGCGTTTATCTTATTATCCTTAGGATCGACAGAATAATTTAGTTGTTTGTATTTTCTATTATTTTTTAACTATACACTTCTAACGCGAACAGGTGTTTTATTTCGCAACTGCTTGAACGAGTCATCTTCTATGCCGGCAGAATTATCACTGTTAGTCATGACCGTGACTCCAATGTATGACGAAGACCTATTTTTGATTGAAGCTGGATTCGTGTAAGCCGTCCGTCGGTTCTGGGTAATTTGATATGTTGTAGCACAATTAGAAACGGTTTTCAGAAATATATTTGACCTTCAAACCGAAGGATACATAAAATAGTTGATAATTTGTTACGATTATTTCTTTATCTCGCACATGGTTACGATTTGACCTCCTTTCTGGCAGATAAAAGCATTTCCTTGATCCTACACAAAAGGATAAAACGGAGTCTTATTAAGTACTACGATATTCGTTGTCCATATGTCTATGACAGGTTCTCATGAACCGTGATAGCGTTAGACAGCTGAAATTTTCCGAGATGATCTTGAGATGACGTTCTCTGGTAAGGTTAAGGCTAAACTGCTCTTTAGTTTATTTGTACTGAGCGTATGAGTCGTAGACCTCACATATATCACATTATTCGATTCAGAACACGTTATAATTTGCATAGATATCGCCGTGGAAGGAAGTAGACAATAAAATTCGCTACAAGTATGTAGAACAGTGACACCACCTGATAAATAAATTTTCAAAGAAAACTCGAGTTTTTCTTGTTACATGCGACGTAATCGCATTATTCACGTCCTATTGATTCCGTGATGTAACTGTGAGGACATGTGCCATGAGAGTAAACGTGGTAATAAAGATTTGTATGTTTTCTTAATTAGCTTAAGACTTTATACAGTCAATAATAATATCTAGAACGTTTTTTTTATCGAATGACGTCGCTATTTTGATCATAGGCGGTAGTAGGGAATTAATGAGTCGAAAAGAGGGACGTGTTTTATTTTTGAACGAATAGGTACTATGAAGTTCCGTCTATACGTATAGGTATATCTTCTTGAGATGTAAACTTTTCATATGATTAATAATTCCTTGTAGACAGTTCGTAAGTAATTTCAACGTTCTTCAAGGTCACAAGTCGGCGAAGATGAAGACGATAGTTTTTTTAATCTTGCATATTTACTTTACAACTAGTGGGTAAAGCAGCACTGTGTCTGATCAGTCCATTTTATTGTCATATTTTTAGAAACGTTCGACCGATCCAAAAACGCCGTTTCCAACGTACCAACGTCTTGTAGCCATCAGCTGTTGAGATACAAAGCAACTGACCTTATAATTTAGTCCTTGTACGTCCTCCTCGAGCGACACATCTGAGTACATATCGTCTGCGGGCTCGCCGCCTGACCCGCACCCGGACGAGTTGAAGGACGACGACCGGTACAATTGGCTAAAACAATAACAATGCTACATTCCATCACATTCAGGACACCTAAGGACAATTTTGAGGTGTTGTGTGTAGCGCCATCTGTTATCAAAGTAATGAACTAGACAGCGCCATCTGTGTAAAGGGAAAGGTTTAACGTTGTTATAATAGTACGGCCCCGTACCTCTAGATGGCACTGTAAGTAATGGTCCCCTCGACGTCGTAATAATATGTGCAGTGGCTGTGTTCAAGGTTAGAATGTCGGAATTTTAGTAAGTTTTCGCTAAATATAAGTTACATTAGCTGGTCGTTTTAAAATAAGAAAATAACTCAAATATTACCTTGCTAAGACATTGGATCCGATTTGTCGTTTTCCCGAGCTGAAACAAAGATAAAATAACGTTAATTAATTATTTATCACATTATTATATTGTAAGCGCTGTGAATAATAACAATGATACCCTTATTACGTTAATTAAAATATTCTAAATGTCCTAAGACATATGTGTGTATGACAGTAGGTAGGTAGGTATAATACGTATCTAATATTTTTTTACACACCAATATAAATATAAATTACTTGCATAGTTAGGTCATATTTTTGCAACAATTAATCAAACACCGACAAACGACTAACAAAACGATCATATCCGGGTTAATATTTTAACGTTATTTAGGAGAAAGAAGGAAACATTATTGTTCAGAGCGTGCAATTATAACATTTTATGTTCCATTCTGTCTGTGTGCACGTAATTGTTATATAATGTATGTGTATATTTATTTTTTTACTTTACAATGCGATGAAACTAAAACACCTTTATTTGGGAGTTTAACAATACCTTGTAACAGATACAATTATAACAGATACTTTAGTGATATTTGCTCCGTTTTCGCGGCAAAAAGGCGAAACTGTATTTAATTTTTAATTAAACTTTAAAAAATGGATAATATATATTGTAACGTGATAACAAATATCAGAGAGCACAAAACTCGAGACAAATTAAGATGTCGCAAAAGTGAGTGAAAATACGGTCCTCAGGCATCTTGCATAGTAATGAGTCTTGCAAAAAGTCAAAATAAAAATAATTAGATACATAGTTCTTTAATCTATAGCAGTTAAAAGTCGTGCAGATTATGAATACATATTAGGACGTTAAAAAAGTGCGATGTCTGCATAAAAATATTACAGTAAAATCTTACAAAAACGGTAAATTAGCTATTGTACGTAATGGAAGAAACAATGCAATCGTAATTTCACCGAATTGTTAATGAACGTTGAACGAAATGTGTGGGAAAATTAACATCAGCTTACTGTTTTGCAATACTGTATTGAATGGATACCGAACCATGCTAAATCTAAAGACCCATGATCTAATTTTTTTGTCAAAACCTAGTCTTAAAACTTGTCACACAAAAGCGTAGCGCGTAGTATGATTAGCATAATAGGTATACATATATATGTACATAAATTTAATGTTTGCTTGGAAGAGCTATACAGGTTTCAAACTGCAGGTATTATCGGTTGAGATGATACCAAAATTCATATGGGTACAGAATTTTAGTAAATTTTTCAGGGAAGAATTCAAATTTTCGTATTTAAGTATTAAAGGTGGTATCTAGTAGAAAGTGCTCGATGTTTCGGTAAGATCACAGTAAAATTTTCAACAGATATTTACATCATAATTTAACAACGTGTTAGAGTTAATATAGTTTTATTTGGTTATATTTATATTCACCTTACCTAGCAATCGTTTATTTTCGTAAATCGGAGATAGATCTTATGTTCATAAAACAGTTATTTGTCTGAACGATGTTTTGGATTCTTACGTGAATTTCATCGTAAGTTAGGACTAACAGGACGGTTTAAAAGCACAAAATTGATATTTTCGTAAATGGTGTAAATGTTCACCATTTATGAAAATATCAATTCGAATTCCAATACTTAACTCTGAAATGAATTTATCGAGTTATCGATTCAAGTCGAAAATCTCCACCGAGATGTGTGGCGGAACGTTCATAGGTGGTGGTGGATGATTTTGCCCGGGTGCCATAGGTTTCATTTCAGACATTTTTGTATATTATTGTTCGAATATGCATATCAACTACTAGCTGTTGCCCGCAGCTTCGCCCTCGCGGTCCTAATAAATTTTCATAGCACACATTTTAATCCCCTATTTATGCTCTTGGGGGTAGAATTTACCAAAATACTTTCTTAGCGTCATTACATCTATCTGCGTGCCAAATTTCAGTCCGTCCAGTGGTTTGGGCTGTGCGTTGATAGATTACTATGTCAGTCAGTCAGTCAGTCACTTCTGAGAATAGTGACTAAGTATCACTAAGGCCCGCGGCTTTGATCGAGTAGTCATAGGAAAAGTAGATAGTCCGGGGTATTCCCTACATAGTTTCGGTTCCCGTGATATCTCCGAGATTAAAAATATCCTATGTCCTTTTTCGTTTCTCAAACTATCTCTGTACCATAGTGGTTCAGTAGCTTCTTGAAGCAGAGATAGACAGAGTTACTTGAGTATTAAAATTAATAGGGATCATTAGGTTCAAAGAATCATAAAAAGGGAGGAATGTAGTGGAGGGAGAAGTGAAATCTGTAAATAGCACATGGGCGAGCGCACGCCGTGAAATTGTGTAAGAAAGCGACGCATCTACCACTTAGATACACTGTGATATTAATTTAATTGTATAAAATGTGCAATTGTTATGTGACCACACTCGGCGATATATGTCTTTGATTTCATAAAAGGAAAGTGTTTGGTACTTTCAAATGCGAACATAATGACTTTTAATGTGGTAAAGCGATACAATAGCTTTAGTTGGGGAGATGATGAATGGATATGGTGAACTCAATAGTATCTATGTGGACGAAATATTACAGGGCTTTCAGAAAATATTTTAATTCAATCAATTGGATTAGCGATTATGGAACTAATACTAATAAGTTAACACATCAAGTTAGAGTAATGAAATACAATATTTATTACGATTTTCTCACAATACGGAGATGTGGACTGAGTGAAGAGAGGTCTTTGCCCAGCAGTGGGACAGCCATGGCTGATAATATAAAGTATATTATATATTTCACAACATCTATAATTAATAGTAACAACTACATTTATACTGATATTATAAAGCTGTTGAGCTTTCGTTTGTTGGAACACGCTAATCTCAGGAACTGCTGGTTCGATTTAAAAATTCTTTCTGTGTTAGATTGGCCATTTACAGAGGAAGACTATAAGCTATAATATAAAACATGTGATGTTCACGCAGCTATCTACGTACCACACTTCATTGAAATCGGTTCAGTAGTTTTTTCGTGAAAGAGTAACAAACATACACGTACACATACATCAATCCTCAAGAACTTTCGCATTTATAATATTAGTAGTATATAGTGACTGGATATCTAAATAAATGATGTTATAATATTATACCAAGAACATTGCAAAACATTGTATGATTATTCAGCTGGGTCACTTTAGATATACGAATATTACTGAGCGTATACAAGGACAGAATATTAATTTTATTAGGCATTGTTATTTGTTACGTCTTCGTTAGCAATAACAGTTCATATCGATTACCAGTATTGCCAAGATTGAACATAAGAAAAGAAAAAAATATATATATTAATGCTGGCCAGTTTATTTATTATATATATAGAGTTCTTTTATTATTAAGAAGTTTTGATAGAAAAAGTTTTGTTGTTGTGGTATTTGGTCGCCAAACGGACGATATATCTAAGTCCAAACGGATTGCAATAACATTTTTTTTCTGTTTACATCTTCTATTATTATTTTTGTAACATAACACTTTAAATTTTACAGCCCCTGTGTTTTTTAATAATTATAAACAGCCGCGTGCGTAATGCTACATAGGTATTTGATAAAAATGCAATCAACAATGGTATTTTCATTTTACGCGTTGTTAAAAGTGAGTGCTAACTAATTCAATGGCAAAATTAAACAAGACTCATTAACATACATTCTCTGTTTGAATTTAATAATTAGAGCATAAATAATGATCCGGCCAAATGGAACAGTTTTTTAATTGCCTACTCAGTTGAACGATGAATTATGCAATTTGTAAATTTAGATGATTGATAGCAATTTTTACAATAATTATGTTAGGTGGTATTTTAACACGTTAAGTTTCATGGAATTTTTATGATTGTGTAGGATAGTTTTCATTTTATAAATTAAATTGATCAATTCATAACATACTTCAATTTAAATTAATTGATACAATAAACACATATAACCTGTGAGGTCGTTTTCTGTAATACATGTGAACACCGTGCCGCTCCAGCTTTATAAACAAACGCCTACAACTCTCTCAAACACTCCACAATGTGGAAAGTTACGATTTTCATCCAATCACTTCACATCACTAATTGGATTTCCATTCACGCCTGGCTGTTTGGGACGTTTCCTTTGCCACAATTTTAAAAAAAGAATAGCAAAATACGCGGGAACCGTACGACGCACGAGCAAACGAGGCACTGACGCATCAACAAACGTAATGATGAGCCGGGCTGGCATCGCAACATGAATTATCCACAATGGTAGTGAAACAGTCCGTTATTAAATTATTAAGCAGTTTGCGGCCGGATACGATCACGCTACGCCTGTGAATAGCCTAACATCTATCACCTGTAGGATGCGAATAAAACGCCTACGGTGTCATTCCAAGAATGTTATTCCGAGACGTTTGTTTGTAAATATCTCAGCGTATTTTTGTTTCTCGTAAACGATTCGGATGTAAAAGAAAAGCAAATAAATGGTTTATTATGGTTAACGTTAGCCGAATTCCAAATGTCTAATTGGAAACAAATCATGTTAGTCTGGAATAATTTCGAAGCTGTTTATTATTTATTTCAATAAAACTTTAGTTTTGTATTTTGTTAGGGAACCAGATGCAATTTTTTATGTCATAGCGGAATGCTACTATTTCGCTCTGATCTTCTATGGGGGCGTGGTACCTTCCCCGGTGCCCGCTGGCTCAATTCATATATTATCATAGCGTGCTCGACACCGACATTTCTATGTAAGTACTAGCTGAACCCGGCAAACGCTGTTCTGCCTTACTCTTATCGTTTAGTGGTATGAAAAATAGATGTTAGCCGATTCTCAGACCTACCCAATATGCTTACCAAATTTCAGAGGAATCGGTCAAGCCATTTCGGAGGAGTATAGAGACTAACATTGTGACACGAGAATTTTATATATAAGATGTTATTTAGCATATTTTATATATCGTCTATTATGTCGTACGAAATAAATTTTATATGAAATGTGCTGTGGAAATTGAATACAAAGAATTATTACTCTACAATTCTACACAATGCCTTCATAATTATATTAAGCGGAACAAGTAACAGTGTTACGGTATTAACGTAGATTGTGCAATTTTTATGCACTTTTCTCGTATATGGCGCAGTTTTACACGTTTAAGATTAGCACATTATTTACGAAAGATTTAATGTGCGGTTTAGTCTTCCCGGTTATGTGGAAACGTTAAAAGGTAGCTGAAAGGCGGCGATGTTACAAAGAAGAAATTAAATATAGCTGAAGAGGTTCTTATCTATTTATGTGACATACATACAATTTAAAAGGGTAAAAATCTAAATATCTATACATCCTACTAATCCTACAAATATTATAAATGCGAAAGTTTGTAAGGATGTGTGTGTGTTTTATCCCGATATTCCTACGGGATACGGACATACGTGAGTAAAACCGCGGGGCGTAGCTAGTACATAATATATCTATTGAAACATATCCATGTTATGACGTTAAATTATGTTTTACAGTCAATTCTGTCATAAAATTATAATTCTACGTTAATATATTGTATTAAGCTAAAATTTTTTTGAAGGTTCACTGCTGTTCATTCGATATTTTTATGAATAATAAATCTATAATGTACTCAAGTATAATCAAGTTTTCATAGGGAAATAATAATGTGCTAATATTTATTTACTTTGTTTACTCAGTTTAAAATTAACAAGGCATTTGAATCCCGTTAATCGGTTTACTATTAATTAGACTAATGAACGGTACCTTGCTAGTGAAGGTAACTTTAGTGTGAATGGAGGGAACCTTACGGTTAAAATATCATTTCTTAACCTAATTTTTCAATACTTGGTCAAAATTTTATCATCATATGTATTAAACAATTATTTCAAAATCCTATCCTATCCTACTAATCTTTCCTACTATCCTACTAATATTATAAATGCGAAAGTTTGTAAGGATGTGTGTGTGATTGTTGCTCTTTCACGCAAAAACTACTGAACCGATTGCAATGAAATTTGGTACATAGACAGCTGAACAACTGGAATTATATGTTATTCCAGTTGTTCCAGGCAACTTTTTATCGCCTTAGTGTGTTTAATTGCTCGAGTTTTGATATTATAGTGGTGACGTTAATATTTAATTGTTTACATTATTATTTATTTATACACTATTGGACGGAAATGTATAAGCAATGGATTGAAAATCATTCGTTAGTATAACTAAATATTACTGTAAATAATAATTCATTACTAACGGGCGATTTCAAAGGAATAATATTTTGCATTTCGTTCCAAAAACAAAACGTTTTCTATCTTTTTAAAAGCATCCATTTTAGTAAAGTAAAGTATTACATGTTCATAAATTAATTTAACCTATATATAATACTAGCGGTCCGCCCGCCTGTGGTACATATACATATAGCCTTCCTCAATAAATGGGCTATCTAACACTGAAATAATTTTTCAAATCGGACCAGTAGTTTCTGAGTGTGATTAGTGCATTCAAACAAACAAACGAACACTCTTCAGCTTTATAATGTTAGTATAGATTAATAATATTAATGACTCAAAATATCTGTTATAATTTTCCCTATATTTTCATGAATAAGCAACGATTCCATAAATTATCCTTTAAAGTTTTGGGTTCTTTTTAATCACATATTTTCCGCGATAAAACCTCACTTCAGGCTATTTCATTTAATGGTACAATTATATACCACCTCTATTTTAGTAGGATATCGTCATCATCATCATCAGCCCATATATGTTCCCACTGCGGGGACACAGGCCTCTTATGAGGGTTCTCTTTTTCTAATAAATGAGGCATACATAGTATAAAAAAATTAATGTTAATATTTAAAAACGAAGTTTTTAAATAAAACCCGAAGTGAAGTTTCAAATTTGACTTTCACTGGTCAGTAACACGTAATAATTATATAATACAATAGGCGTATTCTCAGAGAAGCTGTATAAGGCATTTAACTTTGATATTAAACTCAACCGAAACAGAAATGACTGTTACTACATCAGAAAGGTACAGTGGGTATATTTTTAGGTACAGAGGACACATGTAAAATGTACATGTGAAACGTAATAGAAGAAAAAATTACTAAGAAAACTTAAACTTACTGTTAAACTTGCTATTTCTGTTTATTGGAACTTACGGAAATTGCTTAAATATCAGGATAATAAAGAGTAATATAATTATCTAAAATTATGTTTACAAAAACAACCATTCTCCAACACAGGAGCATGCGACTATTTCACGTCGGTTTTCTGTGGGGGTGAGCTGGCTCAATTCGTGCCGAAGCGTGGTAGACTTTCACATATAGATATATTATCTTAAATACTTTTAAGCTGATATAATAAGAAATAAAAAAAACATATTTGATATTATACTTTACGCCTTATCCTTTTGCGATAAATTTGATAAACAAATAAACAAAAAAAATGCTTACTGTCTCATGGATCCCCATCTGCGATGCGGTAGATTCTCTTGATGGCTACGAAGGAACAAAACAGAATAATAAGCAAACAAAAGTAGGATACAAACAAAAAATTACAAAAATAAATACTACATAAGTAAAATAAAAATATAAAAGCTTACAATAATTTTTATATAATATTAAACTGTTTTCAATTTTTTATAAACAAGAAAAAGAGGTTTTGTTTGGTTTTTCTATAATTCAATATAAAAAAATAATGTAAATATAAACGTACACTTTATTGTAATAGATATAGAATTAATAACTTAAATAAAGTTATTAATTTATTCCTAACATTAAAAGTGTGTTAAAAGGCGATGGTTGTGGCTCACCTTTAAACATGTTTGATCAAATGCCTTCCTTTCGCATGAATTAATACAGACATTATTTATAAATGGGGCTAGTGGATTGCAGTGGTAAATGTTGAAAGTATGATTTTGATGAATATATTCCATGTAGTCCATACAAAAATGAATTGTATGTAGCGATGTGTAAATGAATTGATAATCAAGTAATGAATGGATGACGGAATGGGATCAAGCGATGGGTTATGGGATGTTTATTGTTTATAACATTAATATTTTATGTAGTTAACTAATAAAATATTTATCTCTTTGTTTTTATCGTTCGTTTCCTAAAAAGTTATAGAGAATTGACTATTTGACTATGAAAACTTATTTATTAAATACGTCAATAATTATATCATGTATTCGAAATAGTAAAAATGAAATGATTTTCCAAGGTTGGTCGAAATAAGTGAGCCATTATGAACAATGTTTTAATTCTCACCGATTTACTGACATAAACGTTTGCGAAGAGTAAACCGACGTGGGATTCAATTGTACTGTTATTTTTATGTAAACCACCATTTATTAGTCATTTGATTAATTGTGGGAATTTAGTCCTTAAACTATACTACTTAAAGAACATTAAATGGGTGTTTCTTTGCGTATAACCTCTTTATTTCGACGTTTATAAAAACGTTATTTTGTACATATATTATGAGAAGAACGGGTTAGTAGAATAAAACATTCGTAAAAACGTATTTTGGATAGATTACTGGCAGTATTGGTATAGACTATTCTACACTACTAGAACTACAATTATTATTTTATACTATTTGTTCTACGTTTTATTTTTTCTGCTTAAATACAAATACTAAATATATTATCATAGTGCCCATAAAAAGACATAAAAGAAGTTTTTTTTAAGAACGAGTGGTCATCTGTCAATACGGAACAGTACGGACACGGGTTATATTCCTCGAGATAATTTTAACTATTATTTAAATATTTTATTACATTATTAATAATTTATTTTAAAAGGTTGACGTGATATGACTTAAAAGTAAACAAGTTTTTGTATGCCTTATAGGTCCTAGACAAGCTAGTTATATAGCTACATTAAAATTTTGTGTGTCACACACACACACACAATTTTATTTCTTTATTTATATATTTTCAACTTATGCGGTAGTAATATCTTAAAACGTGTATTTTAGAATGTTATATGTTATAATACAATGATAATGACAGAAATAGAAACAACATACAAAATAATAAAAATACATTTGAAAGATAACTGTTACAGTAAAATATACACATATATTTATTAAAAGTGTGTGTTTACAAACCTAGGGGGTGTCCGCCTTAAGCTGGTTCTCGTCCAAGAATGCCGGTTCAGAGGGTTGCCTGGACTTCGTGATCCATTTTCCGTTCTGCAAAAAAAAAATCATCAACGGAAATATTACTATATTCCTTAATAGGCTTGATAGAAAATGGCTTTATAGGAATTTAATAATTTTACTATCGAATGACTAAAAAGTCGATTAGTGCGAGTCGTACTCACGACACTGCATACTTTTTATAATAATTCTGTAGCATAAATAGAAATTAATACGCAGATAAAGTCAATTGTGGCAGCATTCACAATAAACACTAAATGCTCGTTAATTCAAACAACATTAGATAAACCAGTTATTTTATGAGGCTGGCCAGTAAAAAAAAAGTTCAACCCAGACGGCTTACTTTTTCAAAGATCCATTTCTATTTATAGTTGGGTAGACCCAAAACATACCGACATCATAGAAAGTTGTAAAAAAGGTATAAAGAAAACTTTTCATAGACTTTTTATGGCGCGTTTATTATCTAATTCTGCAACTTATGTATTTTGGACTGTTACAAACACGTTAAATCCTATCCTACTAATATCATAATCCTACTAATATTACAAATGCGAAAGTTTGTAAGGATGTGTGTGTGTGTTTGTTACTTTCACGCAAAAACTTCTGGACCGATTACAATAAAATTTGGTACGTAGACAGCTGGACAACTGATATAACATATAGGCAACTTTTTATCCCGATATTCCTACGGGATACGGACTTACGCGGGTGAAACCGCGGGGCGCAGCTAGTATTTCATAATGGCATTCCTATGGGTTACAAATAACTTCTATTTTAGGTAGAATGCATAGGTAAATTTTCGAATAAATTACAATAGGTGTCAAATAAGTAAAGAAGTGACTGTTGCCAATTAAGTATACCAAATAATATTTATATTTTTCTAGGTTTATGAGGCGTTTAATTGGTCAAATTTATATTGCTTTCGGAAGCATAGCAATATCCTGCGCATATATTTAACGGTAATGAAATAAATGCTTGTGCTCGATATTATAACTTTTTCTAAGGTCGTTGTTAATTGAAAATTTTATTAAAATCGTAAACGATTTGAAGATGTTTTAGACAGTTTCGTGAATAGCAAGACTTTGTCAACTCATTAAATTAAATGTTGAAATACATAGTGATTAAGCAAGTAATCTTTTTTAATTATTCTTTTTAGTGTATTTCTGATGATGCGCAATGAAAAGTCAAAATTATGTATTCATGCTCTCGATATTGGAATTATCATTTAATAATATACCGTTGGCTCTTACAGTTAAAAAAGTAATAAGTTCTAAGAAAATACTTAGTAATATTTGCAAGTACAACAATAATCCTATCCTACTAATATTATAAATGCGAAAGTTTGTAAGGACGTGTGTGTTTGTTACTTTCACGCAAAAACTACAGAACCGATTGCAATGAAATTTGGTACGTAGACAGCTGGACAACTGGAATAACATATAGGCAAATTTAATCCCTATATTCCTACGGGATACGGACTTACGCGGGTGAAACCGCGGGGCGCAGCTAGTAGATAGATACTAACGTGTTGTTAGGTGCGTCGCCATCAGCTTCACCATAACACTCAAAATTTTCTGCATCTGATATTGAGTTACCAGGACTGGAGTCTGCCGTATTCTCTGCTTGGCTGGCTTCTGTTCCATTCTGAAATGAGAAATAATGTAGAATTATAGACATGTATCACCTCTTCTGTACTCATTAAACTAATGAAGGTTTTTTAATATTGAGGTTGACATTTAACAAAGGTCAAATAAACTATTTCGGTATGGATGTGTGGATGTAAAAGACATCAGTGGATAACTAAGTTAATTATGTGGACACTTAAGTTTAATTTAATTTAATTTAATTATTATTTAGGACAACTTACAAAACATACACTATTACAAGATTATACATATAAGATATACAAATACATACCGAGTGTTGCTTTAATTAAAAGTTGCCACGGCTTGTTAACGGACACTTAAAAATTATACATAATTAGTCTAAAAAATAAAACATAAATTTAAACTACAATTAAAATTAAAATTAAAACTACAATTAAATTAACTGTGGACATAATGTAAATAGTGTAAATCAATAAAAATTAATAGTTACACACAAAACTTGACCGAGACCAATGACATAAATCATGGAACAAATGAAGAAACTACATTATTTTTTTTTTTTTTTTTTTTTAACGGTACTACATATTCTAAAACGGTAAAATATTAATATGACTTATTGTTTCAGCATTTTTGATAAATTTGGCGGGAACAAGCGACAAAAAGCATAGTACTATATTTTTTTAAGTGGGGATATCTTGTATAAGATACCCACGGCACCAGGGAAGGAGCCGTGGGTTATGTCGGATTCCTACCGACTAAAACCCCACTGTGTTCCAACGCGCATAGTACTATATATCTCAACTGTTTGATGATAGAAGGATATCGTACCCATTAATTAGGAAACAAAAATGTTAATTAACATGTAATATAGAACAAAACTTTATGCTTCATTAAAAACTAAAATTATTATTGTATTTATTCTTTGTATATAAAATATATGTGAATGAAAATGTCATCAATGTTTTGATATTGGACGCTCGTGCCAAGAATCTTGAATTAGATTTAGCTGCGAATAACATTCACGGAAAATAACAAGTAAAAATAAACTAGTTTGTTTCTAAACATATGACTAAATCTCAATAATATGTTAACATTTCATTATAATATGCCTTTTGAAGTAGAACATACGACATGTGTATCTATGAATATTCTTTAAGGTTTTAAATTTCTAAAACGTAAGTATCATTGTAGAACGTATAACGTCATATCCACGCACTATGAAATACATAAATATATTACAAAGCACATTTATAGCATACGAGTTAAAGTTTGATTTGATAATCTTATAAGAGAACACGTTAAGAGGACGATAACCTAACTCATTCACAGTCTTCTGCATCTTCATATAAAAATATACTTCTTTTTGTTCCATTTGTATAACCAAAGAGTATTCACATTTAATGGTGATTTGTTGTTATTTACCTGTAGTTTCCGTGCATGGTTTCCTGGTGAAGACCGAGGTGACTTCGTTCTTTGGAAAACACTCGGCGCCATCATCACAGCCACTGGCACCTTCGATTCTGGAATTAGAAACCAAAGTTAGTTAGTTACCAAAGAAATGTAAAATTAATGATAAGCAAAATGTTTTTGCCTTCAGTCATCAGATATTTTTGATAAAACACGTCGAAATTAAAAAAGTAAGTAAGTTTATTTAATTAAGTCTTTTCTTATTTCCGGCACTGTAAAATGGAGATACAAATAAATTGTCACATTACAGATACTCTCCTTTTTACTAATGCAGCAAGGTTTTAGTTTTTTCAATTATCATAAATAGAGTTATGTCTTTAGAGTATAATATCTCATTGCGTTATTTTATTGTTTCCTGCAGAACTATTTGCTGATAAGATATCTTCATTATCTCGTTTACTGTCTCGGTGATAATTAAATAATCTCATTAATAGCTCATTCCCTACATTTTTACTGTTATATTATTCATATGTACACATCTGTGTTACCTAAATTAACGATAATTGCAATTTCACTTGTAATAAAGACATGCTCTGAAACACCTCATAACTTTAATTCAACATTTATGAGTGGATGGTGAGGTGAGCTGATGTTCGGAAAATTATGCGACAGAGGAAGCCAGCAAAAGGTTGGAGATGCCAGTGTTGAAATGTGATATATATATTTTTAATATTACTAAATATGATACCTGACACAAGCATTTTTTTGTTTGTTTACTAGGCGTGTTCCAATCACAAACCAGCTAAGGCAATCATACAAAGAATGATATACATAATTTGGAAGAATTTAATAACTGTATACTAATATAATAAAGAGGAAAAGTTTTTTGTTTGTACCGAAAAAGCTTTAAAACTATTGGTCCGATTTAAAATTTCTTTCACCAAAAGAAAGCTACATTATTTCCGAATGCTATATTATATATAGATACTTTTTACCCGGAATAATACTTCATTCTCACGGGATATGGTAATTAGGACAAAGGGCAATAAAACATTATCATTCCAAATTTAGTCACCAAAAAAAGTAATAGGGGTAATAGTTCTCGGGAAAGTAAAACTTGTAGATAATTTGAAAAGGACTTAAACTACGAGTGTTTATTGACATTATCAATGATAAATGTCCATATGTTATGTAACAATATATCTTTCATGGGAAGTCTTCAAGAATCTCCAATGCATTATCGATTGCTATCGGAATCTAATATAGGTCAAAACAATAAACACATTCTTCATAGTCTTTAGCTTGTATTGTTATTCGTTTTCATTCAATGCATTTATTATCTGTTTTTAGAATACATGTATTATGAGATATGATGAACTTTATGGTTGTGTGCTTTTATTAAATTAGATAAAAAAAGTAACAATATGTGTTCATTGAATTAATAAGATATTAATCTTTTTCAATTTTAAGAAATCATTATTTGCTATTTTTTATATTAGATAAAATAAATATATTCAAAAGAACATCAGGTTAATAGGTGTACAAAGTCCATTGATTGTCAATGTTGGTGGAATCAGTAACAGACAAAAATTCAGATGATATTTCATTGTATCCTACATCCAAATCACTTATTCTAATTATGAGTCATATCATTTTTATATTTCTCAGTTTGTAAAAATAATGCTAACCGTAAACAATACGATAAAGCAGTTGGTAGCAGATTCCCAGTAACTTGGCAAGCAGCACCAGTCCCCTCCACCACGTGTCCAGAACACCATCCACTTCTGTGCCCTCTGCTTCTCGCAAAAACACTACCACTTTGGACATTGATGTCATTGGTTTTCTTTTGCAATTTATAGTTTCTTAATATATTACAGCATAAAATGCACTTATATTATTGTTAAAACTTGATTGGAATTGATCTATTTTTTTAATGTAAGCTATGTTTGTAAAGTCTGGAAAATAGATAACTAAAATTTATTATAGATCCCGTTTTAATTAAAGACCTATCATGCTAATTTGTAATTCTTTGATATCCTTCCTATATTCGTTCATATCCGTTTGTTGTTAATTCAATCCTCTTTAATGTTACAAGACAAAAGTTCGTATCGAATAAAATAAAATCAATTTTCAAATTCAACGTAACTAATCAATACAAAGGCATTGATAAGGAAATTGTGTTAACAGGTCTTGCAAAGGTGTGACTGGTACGACTGTGCGAAGTCGATGCAATTGATTTTTTGCCTCATTGTATTTACATTTATTCCGATTTGCTTGATGAGCAATGTTTTATACATGTTCTGGTAGCAACTGGGTTAGAAATGTGAGATTAAGACATACCATCTATGTACCTACGTATGGTATTTCACCGATGAAGCGTTAAGGGGTGAATAATTTATATTGCAGAGGCGGTGTTCAATATTGAGGAATTTTAATGTCTTTTTGATTATGATAAAAACGCAATACGCGCGTATCTGTCCACTAATTTTCATTTTTATACCGCTTAGAAATAAGAATGTTGGTAAATGCATAAAATACTTATTACGATCTTAGTATATACGTAACTATTATAGTTAGTTGCGTATAGTTTTCGCCTGTCTACTGTCATAAAGTTGTAAACATTTTCGTCATCATAATATTTCTTATTTACATAGATAGCTGTATCTATACTGTTTAAACAAAATAATAAATTATTTCCACCTATGAAAAGAAGTTATAAGGCTAACCTAACAAGGTCGTAGTCAAATACGCTCGCAGTCGAGTTGCTCAACTTGTTAAAAATATAGGTATAAGTGTATGGCAAATGATTGGTTTAAAAACGGTGCAACACGCTTCACGCTCTCTGCACAAATATCTTAAGAAAGGTGCACTGTTGCACCTATTCGGGTTTCGACATATTGCAAATTGATGCTTAGAATACAAGAGCTAATTATTTCATCAAGTATTAAAAACTGCATTATATAATTAACATATAGATGCGTATCAATAACCTACTTATAGAATAATAGAATGTGATAGATTTGGCCTACTATCTAACACACGTTCTCTAAGCAAAGCGTAGGTATATTCATTCCTTTATTACTACAGCCATATCAGTTTTTAAAGCGTTACATTAATAAATTAATTTAACTTCACGTTACCGCTCGCGGAGATTGTTTTTTATACAAGATCTTTTGATATACGTATACAAATAACCTTCAGTTTTTCTGAATAGAATAGCGAAGCAAACATTGCAATTTGCTGTAGGCTCACACTGACATCACGCTAATCAGCATGGAATGTAGCCATCGAACAAGCCATGTCAAACCGGTAGCTCGTCTTATCTACATTCCAACTTTACAAACTTTCCTACTTTCTTTCCGTCTTTTCCCTATTTGGCTAAAGAAATTGAATAACGTTACGAAGGACACCACTAATCATTCCATTTTTGATAGTATCTTATTTCCTAACAGTGTTAAGGGTTTCAGAACCACAGATAGATAACTTTCACAACTTTTTTTTTTCACACTTGCATGTGCATTTTTGTTTTTTAATATAGTAGAGGGGCCAAGACCGGCTGGTCCCGAACACCGGCGCGAACTGACAGCCCTGTTGCAGTACTGGCTTATGCAATAGCTAATATTACGGTATTATCGATAAAAACTCGTTATTTTATAGATACTGTTGCAAATAACGGTGTGGACAAAGAAAATGCATCTAATTTTAAATGAGATTTTCAATTCATTGTTAATTTGAAATGGGCATTTCTCGATTACTTGATTGATTGTTTCGAAAAAGTACTACGACTTTGTACATATAGTTTAGTACATTTATAGACTAAAATTATGTATGCTACTAAATATATAAATACTCTGTCTAATGTCTATCTATACTATATAACAAACGTAAAACAAAAGTTAACTAAGTTTGTTTGTTTCAACGTGCTAATTTTAGGGAGTGAAGGACCGATTTCAAAACTTGTTTCAACGATAGATATGTACACGTGACACCTGATGGAATATATGTGCATGAGTGAAACCAGTGCGTACCACTAGTATTACATATTGTGATTAAGTATTACATAAAATATCATATTATATTCTATCCCAATAATTGTTTTTTGACACACCTTCTATGCATTTTAATTGAGCCCACTTTCTTAATTAGCGAAAAAAAGTGTGATGTATTATGTTAATTTGTAAATAATATAATAAAATAAAGATCAAACAAGAAAGTGTTGAACGTCAAACACTTTCGCGAGTGAAATTATTTTAGCATCGGATCAGATAATTGTTTTACGTGTGATATTGTAAGTGCTCGAAACACGAACATAAATCAATCGCACTCCATTCTAGCCGATATTTTTTTAATCCTACATATTTTATAAATGCGAAATTTTGTAAGGATGTGTGTGTGTTTGTTGCTCTTTCACGCAAAAACTACGGAACAGATTGCAATGAAATTTGGTACGTAGATAGCTGGACAACTGGAATAACATAAAGGCTACTTTTTATCTCGATATTCCTACGGGATACGAACTTACGCGGGTGAAACCACGGGGTGCAGCTAGTTTTGAATAAATCTTAGTCGTCTGTTACACAAAAAGTACCCGTGACTGCTTCCCTAATGCTACTCGGCGGAACACTGGGGTTTAGGCAGTAGAAATTTGACATAACCCATGATATCTTCCCCGGGGGCCGTTGGTATCTATGGAAGATTGGTCCACTATAATAACAAAAACAGTAGCATTCGTGGGACTGCCGATAGAAGTGAAAACGGAAATATTAAGTTGAGAGTAATTAAAACTATATGCAAAAATTACATGAAATTTTTTATGTTTTATTTATTAGTTACATATGATGGGTTAAACAAATCATGAACAAAATATAAATACAAAGTGGTTGAAAAAATTATCATTAGCATGTCGGTGACGCGAACCGAGGATTTTACCCTGTACCAAAACGCTCAACGCGCCTAAAGAAGTTTTCACTTCAAAAACATAATAAACAGGCGCCTGATACACGTCAAGTATATATCGTCATTCGTCAGTCTAGTATTTATTGATAGACGGCAAAATGGAATCAAGAAATTGATAAATTCATTATTATAGATACTGAAATCCATCAGTACGCTATATACACGTTCAATAAACACCACGATACATTAGTACTTATTGGGGGAACACAGTACTCTATTTACGTAAAACAGGCGCCTTAAATTCTATAATATTCTTATACCTACATGATTTCTAATTAAAAGATGACGGTCGTTGAACGGATACCGACATTAAACTCCCGTTATTTCACAAAAATAAAATAAATAACGACCAATACAACAAACGCATAAAATATATGGCATCTATGTAAGTTTAATATCTATAAATTACGTGTTACATTGTTTGTTGGCGATGGACTTCTAAACTACTCAACCGAAATTTGTACACCATGTGCAGTTTGATCCAACTTAATAGATTTGATAGTTATAATATTTTAATTACTATAAATGACTACCCGGGCGGAGCCGGGGTATGCAGCCAATCCTATCCTACTAATACCCAGTTGCTTTCGCATTTACAATATTAGTGGGATCCGCAAATACGCAAAAACCCCTCAACCGTTTGCAATGAAATTGGGACATAGACAGCTGGACCACTGGAATAACATAAAGGCTACTTTTTATCCCGATATTCCTATGGGATACGGAATTACGCGGGTGAAACAGCGGGCGCATTTAGTATTATATAAAGGTAAACTTACAATTTACGCGTGTTTGAGACAGCATTACCGGTTTGAACATTTCAAGAATGGGTGTGGTGCGTTGATTAGATCTAGCATGGATGTTGTAAAACAGAAAAGTCTGAAGAGTAATAAGAAGGAAGTGATTCACAAATTAGTTATACAAGCTTGAAAAACTAAGTTTCGTCGGGTCGATTGCAGTGGGAGCGCTCGTGTCATCGACCTCAGTTGCATAAGTGATGCTATGGGAAACTGTTGTAATGTTTTTTCATTGCTAATTGTTCAAAATCGTGATTTTTGGCGCCATATTACACACATCTTTGCTATATTACTATGATTTTTAATAGTTATCTTATAATGTAGATCAATTTAAATAATAATGACGCTGTAATCATTCGTAAAACAGCAGTGGTGGATCAGTGGTGAGGATCTCGTAGGAAACAAATTGATTTTTCAATTTATCTGCGCATGTGGTTTACAATTTACATCGCCACTACCCGAAAAGGTAAAGCATATAATACATGGCGAGGAAACCGTCATGGTGACGAATGAAAAGCGGCATGTGACATCTGTCAAACTGCACTTGGCCAGCGTGGTTGACAAAAGTGTGACCCTCATAGCAGGCCAGTGTTGTAGCAGTGGGAATATATATGGGCTGACGATGATGAAGATACACAAGGGATATTCTACGTTATATACCCTTGTGTACCTTCATCTAAATTGAATATAACGTAACGTCATGTTCAAGATAAAAATGCATGCCCTTAAAACCACTATGGACACGAGATTTAGTTATCATGTAAATTGTTAAAAAAGTATTTTTGTTAACCATTCTAGGACACTCATGAAGTTTGGTAAACCAGGACCCAATATTGTTTTCTTTTAGATTTGTATATAACCGACTCCCTTCGATTCGATTTTGACGCACTGTAAACAGACCTATTTGAGAACCTTTGTACTCTTATCGAGGATCCTATAATTTCACAGGTTTATCTTATCTTGATTAGAATTTCCAGGATTAAATAATTTAGTAAAATAACTACCCCGTGTAACATCAAATGAGACAATGTAGTTGTTTATTATTAAAGCGTGTTTTTTTTGTTTTTTTTTTTTAATTATAATTCTTGCTAGTTCACATATTAATTTCCATGATAAACATGCTATAGATAAATTTTTCACTTACCTCAATCTATTTTATGGAGTGTGTCTGAAGAATGCAGATATGTTGAATGTGGAATCTGTAAAGGTACAAAGAATTTGTTTTAGTTTAACTTCATAAAAAATTAGTTGCTTGGAAGAAATGGCCTATAGCCAAAAGACCGCCAATTGCATACAATAACTTTTGCACTAACTTTTTTATTTTTCGTATATTATTCAACTTAACTCTGTATACGGAATTAAGAAGAAATAATGATTAAAATAAAAAATAGGTTTGTTTGAGCAGTGATTGTGGTGATTATGTATTTATACCAATAAATAATGTGATTTACAATTTCGCAATGTTGTGGACGATTTCACTCGATTCGAGTCACGAATCTCGGTTCACTGGTCGATCTAACTCGTGCGTTTAACTTGGCCTTTGTTGCTTAAATACTGTCGAAATTAAAGTAAATTTTAATGATATTTATAGAACTTTTAACTGTGAAA
Source organism: Zerene cesonia (assembly GCF_012273895.1). Taxonomy (NCBI): domain Eukaryota; kingdom Metazoa; phylum Arthropoda; class Insecta; order Lepidoptera; family Pieridae; genus Zerene; species Zerene cesonia. Next base: position 3,137,857 of record NC_052108.1, read on the forward strand.
CTGAATTTCAATATTATTATTGTGAATTCTTATACTGATTACTGTGAAAAGCTTCCACAGTCAAATTATATTACTGTTTCGGGACCAGTATTCTACGTGGATGTTTTAATTCCTTTTTTAATTGGGAACACAATACGGCTAATAATAATTATTAGAAATGTCATCTCATAAAAATAATGATTAAGATGCAGCAACATATACTAAATGTTACATTTGTCTCAATGATTGATTTTTCTTTTCGGGCAGGAAGTATGATATAATAAACGAGTACACAATGAAGCTTTAAAGTTTACTGGTTGTACCCCGCGGTTTCACTCAAATAAAAAGTTGCCTATATGTTATTCCATTTGTCCAGCTTTCTACGTACCAAATTTCATTGCGTGAAAGAGTAACAAACATCCATCCATCCATACATACATACATACATCCATCCATACTTACAAACTTTCGCGCTTATAATGTCAGTAGGACTAGCTTCTCTGCTCGCGTAGTAAATAATAGTAAAGAATGATAGACTCGGTTTCTCTCACATAGTTCCTGTTTCCGTTGGATTTTCATTTTATATCCATTTTTTATCTTCTCTGTGCCCTGAATCGGTTAAATAGTTTAGGTGTGAAAAAAAGACACAGATAGAAAAGAAAATAGAGTAATTTTTACATTTAGGAGGAATTCTTTAAATATAGATATGTGTTGTTCAACAACAACACATCTGTCAATTTAATATTATTAATGTGTTACACCTTTTTACTGTAATTCCATAGACAATAGAGCCCCTAGAAGTAAGCGGACGCTCCATCACAGTGGCACATTTTACGGTCGAAGGAACAGTTTCGCTGGCAACACGCGCTGATTCGCTGGACTGACCCAAGTTTTTGTTCTTATATGTAGGTCCCACAGATGAGAAATGACCATATAGATATTATGTATTACAGGATGGGAGCCTCAGTGCCATACATACGACCTAAATCTATGAAAAATGTTGTTTATTAAAAAGTATAGATAAGTTTTGGAACAATTTATATCTATCTCTCAAAGCTATTTTCTAATTTTAGACTTTGAGTTGAGAAATTTTGAAAGAATAGAAAAATTTAATCACGAGGCGGGATTCGAAAACGAATACAAGGCGTAGCTACCTACGGTTTGGCAAAAAGAAACGGGTTCGAATCCCGCCTCGAGATAATTTTTTATATATTCTTTCAAAATTTCTCATTTATAAAGCACTATCTACGCCCCGCGGTTTCACCCACGTAAGTCCGCATTCCTTAGAAATATCGGGATAAAAAGTTGCCTATATGTTATTCCAATTGTCCAGTTGTCTACGTACCAAATTTAATTGCAATCGGTTTAGTAGTTTTGCGTGAAAGAGTAACAAAAACACACAAATCCTTATAAAACTTTCTCATGTATAATATTAGTAGGAGTAGGATTTCAATGCAATATAACTAAAAATGTATGCTTTGAGTTGTTAAATTGTTAAATATAAATGCGTCATCTTCTACCGACATTCCTTTTAAGGTTTAAAATGTAATGTATAAACGGATACAACCAAATAACATATATAATATTATATTAGTCATCGACAGCAGTAATATGACCTCAGGCGATTCTCGAATCTTAACAGTTGTAGGCTAATGTTATTCGTTGCAAACTTCTATTCAAATAAAATTGGAATTTTATTGCGTAGGTGAAATGTTAGACTAGTTAATGTAAAGTAAAGGTTTCGTGTAAACTATATGTAGGTTATATTTTATTCACAAAGTCTTAACTAAGTAATAAAGTGTATCGTTGTTTGAGGGTGATATACAATTTAGCATACAATTTGTGAAATGAGGTTATGCTTTCTTGTAACATACAAAATTAATATAAGTAGATAAAGTTTGTGCATTTCTTGAATTTCTGACGTTGTTCGGTCTCTGGATCTACTGAACCGATTTTATAAGTTATTAATAGAAAGTTACGTTATCTGTATATTTTAATTATGGAGCAAAGAAACAATAATGGCAAGTTAACTGATTTTACTATACATTTAAATAACCACGTGTCACAAACAAATGCTTGAATAGAATCCGATGATACCACTAGCCATATTAGCTAGCTCTTCAGTTTTTATAGAGAATGTATGTAGCATATCATAGTTCGATTTAAGTATAGATCTTTCTAAAAACAATTTTTTAATTACTTTATGTACTATACTTAAAGTGCCTATCTAATATTTCGAATTATCCGAAGCAATACATGCCAAATGATCTAAGATATCCCTCACAGACAGTAGGACGCCTCAGTCCAATAATAGTTCAAATTTATTGTACACTTATATGCGAGGGTATTTCTTGTAAATAATGAGCCAAGAAACTGGCATTGTGCCAAAAGTGGACGCGGATGGACTTCGAATGGAGATAATACAACAAAATGAATATCATGAATTTTCGCAAGGAATAGTTATGACTAGATATTGTGTTGAACTTTGCATAACTTAATCGTTGGAAACGATAACAAAATACTCAGAGAAGTAATTATTAAAAAAACTAAACCGAATCCAAATTGTCAGAACTAGACAAAACTTAAATGGGACCACATGAGACGCACTGGCTTTCAAATAAAAAAATAATCATCAAAATTGGTTCACTCAGTTTTTTGGTCGGTTGATAAGACGCTTGACGTCATTTCAAATATTCCGTCATATTATAAAGTCGTGTTAGTTCCATATATAATTGCAGAACAATTGAACATATTATAAAAATCTTTGTTTTGTAATATATGTGTTATAATTCCTTTTTTTTTCCTACCTGACCGGAGTCAGAATCATCATCATCAGCCATATGTTCCCACTGCAGGGACACAGGCCTCCTATGAGGGTTCAGGCCATTATCCACCACGCTGGCCAAGTGCGGGTTGGCAGATATCACATGTCGTCGAACTTTTTGATTCTCGGACATGCCGGTTTCCTCACGATGTTTTCCTTCACCGTTTTAAGCAGTGGTGATGTTATCTACATGCGCAGATAAATTGAAAAATCAATTTATTTCCTGCGCGCTCGCCCGGTCTCGAACCCCGACTTATCGATTTTGAAGTCCGAGGTTCTCACCACTGAGCCACCACTGCTTAAAGTAGGAGTCAGAATGAGTAACTGGTATTAAATAAAAAAGGAGAATGTGAAATACATTAAACAGTACATGATTCGGTATCTATAGCGTTATTGCAAATAGAATTTACGAAATACCACTTCTAATATTCTGTGGTAGTAATGTTCATATATCGCTAATTCGTTACGTGATTATAATTTGTTACATTGGATTGATTTTGAAATGAGCTGAATCTATAGTTGAAATATCGGCCGTTAACCCGTCGATCAATAACATTGCGGGACAAACGGAAGCACATGTCAACTTTAGTTTTCGCCCTTTGAAGTTTACGTTGCATGCCTCGTGTTTTCTAGGTCAAAGCCTGTGTCGTGACCGTGTCATATTTCATTTAAAGATGTTTTACTAATGCGGAATTATGCAGCACTAGCTGTGCCCCGCGGTTCCACCCGCGTAAGTATGTATACCGTAGGAATATCGAGATAAAAAGGTGTCTGTGTGTTATTCCAGTCGTCCAGCTATCTACGAACCAAATTTCATTGAATCCGGTTGAGTAGTTTTTGACTGAAAGGATTACAAACATACACATACATCCATCCTCACAAACTTTCGCATTTATAATTTTAGTAGGATTGTAAAAATCCAAGCGAAAATCTATTGAGTTACGAGAGATCACAAAAGATAGATTTATTCAAGTTTCATCTCTTGTTTTAACTTATTTTATATATATTTATATCCGTTTATGTTGCTACAGATCAGTGGAACATAATGCACAGAATAATATCGCTAGTTGTTTTATAATATCGATTAATTTAATTAAAACAGCTACGTGGAATAAATTTCATAAAACCAGTATGAAGATATTATTTATGTTCTCGCTATAAATTGTATGACTTATTCTTTACTTCCATTTAAACTCTGAGGTAACGATACATTACTTAATAATATTTCAATGAATGGTAGATGTCGGCATGTCTTGAAAATGTCACGTTACGTTTTTGTAATAGTCCGGTCAATTTAGACATTCGAAGTTACATAAAGTCCCAACAAGCTGAATTTCTGTGAAGTTGTTTAAA
>NC_052108.1:3143012-3199916 GCF_012273895.1 Zerene cesonia
ACTTCACAGAAATTCAGCTTGTTGGGACTTTATGTAACTTCACCCTCATTTTTTGGTCTAAATTGACCGGACTAAAGTGATTTAGCACGTTTGTCGAATTATGACGTCATATACGTGCGATTCTTGATATCAAGGTTTGTTAATGACTTTGAATATTTACGAGACAAAAATAAACATAAGGAAATTATTTATCTGAGAATATAGATTAATATTAATGGATAAATCAGTTAAACAATGATTTAGTGTAAGTGAACAATATGAATCTATTATTAGAACACAGACCACAGATAACATAATACTATAGATTATAGAGAGCTTGTTTAGGATTTAGTATGTCGATAATGTTGGATATCCGCTGTGGTGTTAGGAAATATCTTTATTGGACAATGACAGTTCTTTTAAAATAAATTCGATTAACTTGTGAACTGTAGTTACGTTTGAAATTTATAACACAGATGTAGATAGTTTACATTGTACCTTTCATCCGATCTGGTTCGACCGCATAGTCGGACATAACCTATCTTATCTACTCAGGATACAAACTATCTTTGTACCAAATTTCTTCCATAGTGGTTTAGGCGCGTCTGTGTGACTGTATGACTTTCTGTTTGTATGAAGATACAGACACCACAGACAGAGTTACTTTCACATTTATAATATGTATACCACATTATTAAAGATTAACAGTCACGATCTCTACTACTATAATTTCTGCGTTCGAAGCATTTTATTTACATCGTACTACGAATGCGTAGGACTATACCTGTGTAGGATAAACTACAGACACCGACTACTGATTCACCAAGTTTCATAAACGTGAAATATAATCTTGTAATCTAGTTATGTATATATATACGCAGATACAAATGGCTGTTTAACGACCTAACGTGATTGCCGAAACATCTGCTAATCCATTTACGGACTTGATATGTTTTCTCATACACGCTCTAACCAGTGTGACTTAGATGTACTAATATTGTTAAGAGCTTGATAAATAAGCGTATTAGTGTGTAAGTATTCGTCTAATGTATAAAAAGGAGATATACATTGCCACCTTGGTCATTTGTATCCATAATATTCGAAGTTAGGCATTGAAAATACATAACGCCTGTGTTGGGATTTTGTCATCAGTTTAGCAACATTATATTTATAAACTTAAGTATGTTACTAATACAGTTATTAAATATTTCATACATTGAACTGCATATACTGAAATTTGATACATGATAACAACGAAATGCGTAATACAGATATATTTATGTAGCTTTATGAAAAAATGTAACAATGATTAAAAATACTGCCGTTGTAACATAAAATTGATTTAAAAAGCAAATAAGTGGATTGTTTATGGCCTTTTGTACGTAGATTATAGATTAGATTATACCATGATTATTAGATTATGATTATTAGATTGTACCATGTGACGATATCTCTAACACTACAATGATATTGTTACATTTCATGCCTCAAGGTTGTGGGACAATTAGCATGAGATCGGGCTTCAGGTGAGAACTAGGCGGTTAAACATGTGACCTATGTTTATAGTTTATCAATGTCACGTGTTTAAACGGGTATATTGATTTCTAAATGAGGGATTCTTGCTAAACTATAAAAGACTTAAAAATGATTTAGAAGTATGAATAAGTAATAGGTAAAGTAATACAGTATAATAAATAACAATAATTTGTATTCATTCTCCGTTTCACGTACTGTGTTAATTTCGATGTCATCCTCTAATACAATCGTAAATTATATAAAACAGGATGCTGACAAGAATAAAAATGTATCTCCATCCAAATATTTTATACTAGCAGCACGAGGTTATATAAAAATAACAATAATAATATGTGTAAACTAAGATTGGCTGTTTTGGAAAGACTATGAAAGCGTGGATGGTAAAACACTAATTAGGTGCTTATTTTCTTTCCAGGTTTTCTACGAATAAATGTTTTAAGATTCGAACATAACCATATCCAGTGGAAGTATTTGGAATCAGTTGGTTTACTAAATACGATTTCAGTTCTAGAAAAATCAAACAGTTTGGTAGATGTTAGTTGAAATTTCTTAGTAATGCTATAAACGTAATTCCAATAGTCGTAGGTTTCAGAATCTAGGTCGCTTTTATCGCAACTCACCACGAACCATATAAAATGGATTAAAGCCGATAAACGTTTATAATTCTATGAACCTTTGTACGTAGTTTTGGAGGCTTCGAATAAATTAGGTTATACTGAACTGTTTTTTTGTTTCTCTGCTGCTTTATAATATAACCTACGGTATACGACCTAAGGTTTATTTATTCATTAAGAATAATAAGTTTTATGAAGTGTTTATATTCCATGAAAAAGGTATTAATGACTATTCCGAATTACAGACAATTATTTTTTTACATTTCAAAAACAATTGATGATAATTAAAATAGGTTTTTGCGTCCTTACGCATAATTCGTCCGCGTTGCGGTAGACCCGAAATTTTATGAGTCAATGAAAAAAAGTATTCTTAAATAGTTTCTTAGTTTACGGAAGAGGATATAAGGTGATAGCGGAAGTTAGCGAAGGAAAGCGAACCTATAACATTTGCATTTTAAATACTAAATAAAACCTCGAACAATTCATACTAATTGTGGTATATAAATGAATGGCATTAAACATTAATTAGATAGCTGTAACATCAATACTAATAATAAATTTAGTTAAAATAGGTAGTTAAAGTTGTCGTAATCACAGATAATAAAATATCAACAAATATGATAAGTTAGATTATTTAAATAGTGAATACATATTACTTTCAACCTACGCACAATTTCGTTCATAAATGTATCACTGATGAGATTATCCAATTAAATTTAATTAATCAAATGGCCGTTGACATACGATTTGTAACTAGAAAGAAATTATGGAGCCAGTTTTCGCCTCATTAACGTGCGCGTCGCAATTTAACAGAAATAGCCTCTCGAACTAACACAAGGAGTGTTCTAAGAATACACAGTATATCCTTGCTAATGATATGGACGCGGAAATATAAGTGGTATACGTGTTAGTGATGTGAAACCATTGGCTCAAAGGCCAATGTTGTAAATGATATTATAGTGAATTACACTAATCTCAATGTATGCTGTTGTCACGGTTATACTTTAGATATTACCGTGCTCTTGCTGTGAGAAGTCATATGTGAGCGATGATATAATTGATTGTTAATGAAGATTAGAATTGTTATTCAGTATGCCGTGTTGTACAGTAGAGAATGTAAAACATTGTTATAATGACTGGCTATACATATTGGAACTATAATAAAAATAATAGCTTGTATAAGGTAATTTTATGTTGTTTGTTTTAAATTATTTAAACTTTGAATAACCGCTCTACTAAATTTTCCTTAAGAAAAATACTTATCGTTATATTTTTGACATATTGACGAAACCAGGTGGGACGACTTAAAAAAGGCATGAAATGTCGAAAATCTATGTATGGTGTAAGTTACAAATTCATTCAGTCAAAACACGAATTTCTGGTAATCTTCAGGAATTTATTCATGACCACTTCACTACTGGAATGTCCAAACACAAAGAAGAAAAGAAATCTGATCTCTAGTCAAACAATGAGTAGCAGATGGGCTTCTAATTTCAACTTCACCTCATGTAACCAACACGTAACAATCCGCTATAAATACTCGTATGTTACCACTTAACGTATGGCTATATATTTTGTCACATTGTTGTTTTTGAGCATTTCAAGTGGAGGGATATTTATCTGTCACAGTTACACTTGACTCTGTCAACGGAATAATATAGAAATTCTAGTAGGGGCGCACTCGTTTGGTTCATTTTCCTGTCGTATTAGAATGTACGTCACATAATGTATATGCATAACTATGTTAGCTTTTCACAAACTGTAAACATTTAATTTCATTTATTTTTAGTAATTACACAAAGTCAGGTTTCATAGTATAATAAAAAGAGATAATTATGGTGTTGATAGAAGAAACAAAGTTTGATAGCGCCAGCAGTCGTGTAATTGTGAAATATACAGATCACGTGTCATAACTCTGTTCACTGTTTTGTGCTCAGCCATATATTTGATAATCTCTTTGCATTAAGGTTATACTGACAAAATATTATGAAAATATTTTGAAAGTTTACAATTTTCAGTCCTTTTTATTCATTATTAGTCACTTTAATCTATTTAAAGTTAATCGAATCCACGTTGGGCCTTTTAATGCTCATTGGTGGACATAGATCTCTTCTAAGGCAAATCATCGAGCCGTGTTGACTCTTCGTCACAAATTCTAACCCTACAAATTTCATCACTGCTGGGACTGTGAAGAGTGGGAAAAAGAATAGGTACAGATTAATTGGACGGATATTTTATTAGACATGGAGGATTACTTTCGTTGTCTAGCGAATTAGTTTGTTCCGGACGTTTTCCCTCAGAGAAATGCCAAGCAAAACTCTCTATAGAACTGAGGGACTCGTTGGCCGACTAGTTGTACTTCTGAGGTACGTGTGTCTCATTTGGAATTCAAGTTTTATACTCCACTTAATATATTACTTTGAATTTAAAGTACATATATGTATACTTTTTTCATAATATTTACGTATTTTAGTATATTTATCTTAACTATAAAATTATAAGCACTTTTGTTTTACTTCTCAGACATTTAGTTTATATTGTGCGTAATTTATATATATCAATTCGATTGTTTTAAAACATGTATTCGTCGACAGCTTTAAACGTTGAAAATTAAATTTACAGGACTTCATAAGCTTTAATTAGTTTACTGCCAATCCAAAGCACCAATTCGTCCCACTTTATCATTCCAAGGTTTAATAATGGCCAATATATAGTAAGACCACATTCTAAATATGTAATTTCTATGATAATGAATGTCATAACGGAGATTGGAGTCACCAAGTACAAGTAAATTGAACGGCGTGAATTGTAACAGTGTTTATAACGGTGATACTGGATGGCGATTCGCTTAAGGGATTTATAGAAATAGTAAGGCGTAGATACATTCCTCTATGCAATGAGATACCGTTATATTATATAAGTCATGAGGCCGCGTTATTTAGTGTCGTATAAAGTTATTTTAAATACACATTAATGTAATAAAACACATGTGAAATATTGCAAAATCTCGGTAAGCACAGATAATAAATACTATACTTAATGCAAATGTAAGGTAAAAACTGTGCAATGTTTGATAATGATAAAACCGTTCGTATAAAATACCAGCCATTATTATCATAAATTTTAGCATAACTTCAAAATCCACTTATAAAACAAGTATATACATACCAAATAATAAAAGGTTTTCAAAGGAAATTACGATTATTTAAAATGAGTCGCACATGAACGCCGGTGTTAAATTGCAAATTACATAAAAATTCAGCTGGTCATGAAACTATCGGTGAATCGAGGCTAAGTTTCTACTCTCGGTGGTAATGAGTAAATAATGATAAAGAAAATGACCACTATTGCGGTATCTAGGTTTTTGTAGCACTCATTAGGAGCTATGACAGATAACGGCGGTACGGAACTAACACAAACAAACGAGCGTTGTTTTTCTCGTAAACCGGTGTAATATTACCGCTATATATGCGTTGCGTATTGCATATCAAGAAACTGTAACAACATCTATGAAATAGGTAGAATCTAGTTTACATTTTGAATTATTGTATACTTGTCGTTATCCTAAAAATAAATATAGTTTGAAAAATCTTAAAAACACGCTTCATTGATGGAATCAACTATATTGACTCGCTCGCTCTTATACATAGTATACGTAAGTTAATGATTAAATCAGCAGGATAATAATAAAAATTCATGAAATTATTGTGTTGTCACCGATCCCAGATAAGTTTAGTAAGAACAATCGTGCCTAAAGGAGTTGATCACATAGATGCATATAGGTGAAGCTAATAAAAGCGTGCTTATTTAATTGCCTGTTCAAATACTAATATATTATTCTTCAAATTTAAACGATATGTTTTAGTTACTGATTAATTATTATTAGCTGCTTTTCATTACCTTTCGATATATGATATAGAAACTATGTATAAGTACTGTGCTTAATTGTGTTAAAATGTATCTAATGTTTGTTGAAATATTACTCTATATTATCAATGGATAGAATTTCATTGGATATTGATGTAATTTCATATTCATTCCAATATCGAAACGCCCCTAAAAATTGGATATTCAACTGTATGCATTGATCATTTTATGTATGTTATGGATCATGTATATGTGAATGTTTAAGTAATATATTTATTGCATTCCTCCTTTTAAAACGTTTGAAACAATGAAGGGCAATTTAATTTTGTTTCATTATAGTATACAGTGCAGAATTTGAAAGTAAACTATAATGATTTGAACGTTTTATAATTAATATTTTTATCATACATACTAGGTATTGGTAAATCGGGCCGGGTAAAGAAAAATTGTAAATTTAACCAAAGCAATGGCCTAAAAAAAGGTTTGCATTGAAACCTTCTTCAATATCTCTTGAATGTAAGTTCAATAACAACAAATTAAAACAATGACGACTCATTGTTTCGAACGCGAACAGAAATCGATGGTAAACCATGGGAGCATTTAAACAATGGATAAAAACAATTGTGAAAGCAACTTTTACATATAAATGCATTATGTGAATTCGTTCTCGATGAATACTGATTGTTTTTAGAATATAATACTTGCTCTTATGTTAAAGTATCAGTTACAATAAGTGCTGTTGCTTCACTACACTTGATATATCGATTTACATTTTCATACAACCAATAGTCCAGTATATTTCAACAATATTTCATTATTACCACTTATTGTGTAAACTGCGCTACTGCTTGAGAATATTTAAAACATTGCGTCATAGTTATGGAATGACATAACTTTCAGATAAGAGTAAAAAGTGGCAGCTTGGCTTGCTTGTACATTGTGTTTCGTTGGGTCCCACAAGTATTATATATTTATGTAAATACTTTCATTTTGTGATCTAATGCATGCGACTTTATATGAAGGTTTCGCACATTTTATATATATTTTTCAATCTCTTTCATCATAAAAATGTACTGTGGTAGGTTTAAGGAGCCAAATGGAGACTCGTAGTGTCGGAGGTCAAGACTCACTTTGGGTCAATGCGCCTCTCTAGTACTTTGTAGACTTTACTCTGTACTTAGTAGAATTTACTTTGTAGACTAGTACTGTCTACACTTTGTAGTAGTGGCATAAAAATATTAATAAATCAAGATTAAATCTAGTTTAGTAGTTAATTCAATCTATACTTCTTTGTCTGTTTGTTTGAATGCTTCAGTCTCTGGAACCATTGGACCGATTTCAAAAATTTTTTCACCGTTCGACATGAACTGATCCCTGAGTGTTTTAGGCTATTATGTACGTACCACGGACGAAGCTGTGACGCATCGCTAGTTTCAATTAGAAGAAAAGAAAATGTAATTTATGAAGTAACAAAGAATCAAATATTAAGTGTTATAAGATAGATAATACTAAAATTATACGCAAAATTATCCGTTTTATATCTAATCGTGGACACTGAGTTAAGGAGAGAAAGTCGGTGACATAACATAAAGGTTGAAGTCGTAACGGCATTTGACCGGAAGGTAGTAGGTAATTAGTAGGCAAGTATAAGTATAAAAGCTAATATACCTGATAATATTTATAGCTATCACATCTATGGAATAATACTTTAATTAAATATATAATACTAACTGCACCCTGCGGTTTCACCCGCATCGTATCCTGTAGCAATATCGGGATAAAATGTTGCCTATATGATATTCCAGCTGTTCAGCTATCTACGTACCAAATTTCATTGCAATCGGTTCAGTAGTTTTTGCGTGAAAGAGCAACAAACATACACGCATCCTTACAAACTTTCGCATTTATAATATTAGTAAGATTGTATTTAAGGCTAAAGCTGCGAAAAGATCTCATAAATTATTATGAGAGAGATAAAAATTGCCACGTCCTTGGTAAATGTAATGTTTTCAAATTACTCATACAAATACTCTTCTCTTTTCAACCGACTCCAAAATAGGAGAAGGTTCTCACTTTGAGTTCAATATGGTCTCGTTTTAACAATTTTTAAGCGGTTTAGGTTTTTGTTAAGAATGGAGAAGGTGATTTCAATTTACAATTAATTTAATGAGTATTCGGCATCGCAATTTTTTAATGAATAATGAAAAAGTACTTCTGATCATATGCTTATGAAAATAACCAAATTTTAACTAACCGAACATTATTGTCAAAGCATATTTTATTGAATTTTAACCTTTTGATCTCACAGTTTTTTCATAACCCATACAATTTTGTAAAAATGTATAATTGATACTTAATAGGAAGTAAATATCCGCAGTCGAAACACAAAAAAATAAGACCGACAGTTATAAGATTTCAACAAAAAAGTAGCGTCGCAACGAAGGGTTTTTGTCCCGTTTTCCCGTCTCTTGTGGGAATGTGTAACTACTGTGTCGGAGCAGCGACGCGTGAGAAGCCGGGGGATAAGTTATGTGTGAAAGGTCAAGAAGCAATATTAACTAGCTTTTTTAATTCATTGTGTTATAGTTGTTGTTACATGAAAAGTAAAGTTAATCCAATGATATTTATTCATCTATATAATAATTTTAATGAATTTATATTTAATTCGCTTATAATAGATTGTTATTCTTTATTTAAAATTTGGTCACAGATACTAAGTGTTCAATACAAATAATATTAAGAATATTGTAAAGAAAATTGGTCATGATCGTGAAGTAAGTACATCATCTCTAAAAGATTTAACTGATTTATTACACGCTTTTTATTAGCTTCACCTGTATGTTTGTTTGTAACCGACTTCTTTGGGCGCGATTTTGACCCACTTTAAACGGCCAGATTTCGTTCAAACTTTGTAGATTTATTGAGGACCGATGACAATACACTAATTTGATAAAATTATTCTATTTTTCAATTTGCAAAATATGTTTTCTATTTTTTAGTTCGGTTTTCTATAAAAGCGTGTTTTTTAGTTTTTTTTGAACTATTATTAACACGGTTTTTGAGATACAGCTTGGTGACTAACGTACCGACGGATAGATAGACAGACTGACGAAAGTGAAGTTTTAGTAACAAGGTTCCGAATGGAACTTAAAAAAATATTGTTTGTTGTGATAATCATTAACTTATAGTAAGGTAGCTTACATGCACACTGTATAATTTATTTATGGACATGTATAATTGAATCGATTAACTATTTTTATTATTTTAGAATTCATTGGTTACATGGTCTGTAAGTATAATAATATTAATTGATGAATTTCTCTTTTATTCTATGTCTTGTCTCCTTCTTTCGCCCTTCCATAATGTGAAAAAATTAATAAGAAATATGAATGCTTATTTAATAAGAAAGTATTAGTCAAGCTCATAATTTCACACTTATTTTGAAGGTTTTAGTAAAAACGTCAAGACTGAAGAACAGCCCTCACTAACGTAATACATTCTTAGTTCCATAGCAACGATTTACCAGCTGTATGTGAATGGTTTATTTTAATCGAGGTCTATTAAACCCAGTCGTGCATTAAAAATCGAAACCTTATCACAATAGCTATTTGTGTATAATATTTTTCGCATTAAACATTTAAATTGTATATTCAAAACTATTAAGACACAAATAGATTGCAAGCGCATGTCTCTTTGTGTTGTATTTGTTAGGTTCAATGAGAGAGAATGTGTATCTGTCATTCAGAAAAGGATTGAAATGACGTCGCTGATTGAACATATCAAATTCTGTTCCTTTGGGAGGGGGTGTGTGAACCAGGTAAAACGAGTCCGATCACAAATAATATTTAATGGGGGAGATATCCTCACGAATCATGTGTATCTTTAGGTCTTTATAAAGTTGTACTATAGGTACTATTAAGGTGTTCTATTGAAACCTGTGTATGTGGGAGTCGAGCACGTTTCAGTACGAAATGGGCCAGCTCGCACCGGTGGAGTACAATACCCCCACAGAAAACCGGCGTGATATACTCGTAGTGGCATACCACTGTGTTTGGTACGGTGAGTGGGGGAACCGCAGGCCCGTTTCCTTTACAATTTCCTCTACCCCTAAAGGGGTAGGGATAAGGTAGTGCGGATGCGCTGCTTTTAAAAGCGGGCAGCGCATCCGCACTACCTCTGCGAATGCTCATGGGCGGTGGTGATAGCTTACCATCAGTTGCAAATAACCTTTACTCTTTAAAAATTTAACACTAGATTACTGATCTACTGTTACATAATTAATCTAGTATGGGTCTGGTTGCATATCTATTCGATGGCTACTTCAGTGCTAAACTTGTTGGAATTGGATCCAATGTCAATATCAACCAACAAATTCGGTAACAACACTACTTTCCAATTGTTTAACTTTCACCAATGAGCTGTAATAGGAAATAAAGGCACGCTATTGTATAAAATTTAAATCGTATAAGTTTGAGGTTGAGGAGGTAAGTACCTACGCTCGATTCGTAGCATCTTCTAAATGTCATGGCCTTTTGAATGTGAAACGGAATTAGGTTAAAATTAAGGAATCTTGTGGAGTTTTGTAGCTTGCACACGCTTTACGCATTTTATCTTTTTTATATTCCATTGCTTATTTACAATATTTATTTTTATTATAGCTAAGATTAAATAATACAAAATGTCGTTTAAATTGTTGTGAAAACAATAAATATACTATTATTATTACTTACTGTATGAAGTAGTAAGTACTAGTCTTTGCCCCAGCTTTGCCCTTTAATTATGCTCTGTCGTGAATATAACGGCAATTTTTGATTTATTTTTATTTAATTTCAAGTAACCCAGACTCATTTTGTTAGTAACAAGTAATTCTTAAAAACAATGTTAGTATATTATGTCTTATATAAAATGATGTTGACTACTAGGTATGCCAGCCACTACTACAATGCTATAATGGAAGCAGAAAGTTTGCAGCAGTTAAAAAAGGTTATCACTTCATCAGTGGAGTAATTTAAACGGGAAATTGAAAGTATTCAAATAATGAATAAATATATAAGTTTCTATGATTTATAAAGAAATCAATACACTTTAAATTCAGGATACCAAGCTTACGTGTTTCGTCATAAAATCAACAGAAAGTGAACCGTTGGTATACTTGGCACCAAATCTTAGTAAATAGATCTGAGGGAAACGCATGAAAATAGTACATAATTGGGCAAAAATAACATACATCAATACACTTTAAATTCAGGATACCAAGCTTACGTGTTTCGTCATAAAATCAACAGAAAGTGAACCGTTGGTATACTTGGCACCAAATCTTAGTAAATAGATCTGAGGGAAACGCATGAAAATAGTACATAATTGGGCAAAAATAACAATCGATTGCCAATCAAATATTTATGACTTATCGGCTATTAGGTTAACGCAAGGCTAAAACTTGGAAAGCTTGAAGGCTACCTTATGAAACTCATGATCCGCCTACACGCGTTTTTTGATTGGACAATTGGCTAATTCTATTTACGGAAATAGTTAACCATTAATCAATTCGTTTAAAACATAAAAACATAAATGCATGTTATATTGCGTATTCAATTTAAATCCTAATTGATTGACTACAGCGTATATGTTAATCTATAAATACATTTTATTTTATAGCTAGAAAACAAATCGGTTAAGTTCGTCGAAAAGGCAATTTATGAGACAACGAATGAACGATCGAACTGGCTCTAACCAATTACCTGTACCCTGCAACATATTTACTTCTCTATGCCTTATCAGGTCCAGAATACGCATGACTTTTAAGCTTGCTATCCTCATCGAAACTGATCAATCCGTTTGAAAGTTACGATGACACAAACAAACTTATAACACGCAACTGTTTTTGCGTCGAGGATTTAAAATCAATATAATCGACGCAAATACCACGATTATGAGCGATTGAGTGGTTTGTAAACAATTCCGTATGTTTATAAACCAACACTCGTTTTGAATGGAGATGGGCCTGTGTTTTTCAACAACCGGCTTGTTTAATACGATTCATTAGTAGCTAAATGTGTCATGAAGAAAAATGATTTATAAATATTAAACCTATAAATAAATGTCGCAGCCTTGTGGCTACAAAGATAAGCGTCTCATTTATAATCTAATAGCACATAATTATATTAATTCGTTTCTTATTGCTTATTATAAATCCTATTTAGGCTATTTGTATTCGTGAGTTATGTCAAGATGTCATTTATGCTATGTCAATCCATCCTTTCGAAAGTAATAAAAATATACAAGATTATTTACACAAAATTTCTAATATAATTTAAAAACTCTAAAAATCAAAACTCGAAAATCTAAAACTGATAATGATATCTACATCCAAGACATACAAATCCGACATTTAGAAGTAATGATAAAATTTATGATCATACAAACATAATAATATAAAGATCGTGTAAAGTATAGACCAATATAACCTTATGTGTGCCTGCGAGACGAGACAGGTCACATAAGCGCTTCATCCCCCCCTGGTTTTCCTTAACCATTGTTCTAAATCCTCCGTAACTATTTGTCCAAGAAGAAATCAAATGCTCACCTTCTGGATTGCTGTAACGACGTTCAAATTGACCGATAAATTAACACCCCCAAATGGAATTGGATTGGCCACATGCTCCCAAGGGAACCCAATTGCATTCCGACAAAAATATTGGATTGGATCAAGTAAGAATCGAACGCCAACAAACTTCGCAGCGGAGAATCATATCAGAGGTCACAGCGATCTTAAAACATGGTGTGAGATGAAAAGAGGAGCTCACGATAAGAACTGCTGGCATACTGTCGATGCTGTCTGCCCCAACTACATAGAAACTTTAGCAAGTAAGTCAAGCTACATTGACTTATACAATCAACAATCTTGTAACTTAAAGCAACAAATGATCATCAGGATGATGAAAGTAAACATCCATGAATCAAAAAAATTTAAAATTACTCGCACATATTTTCTTTTTATAGTAACCAGGGCATTTCCCTGAATCCCTGAAACAGATGTAAATTATAAAGTAAAAAAGGAAATTGAAAAAAAACAACATTCGTTCCCATTTTATAGCAGTAACGCAGGCGACCATTTTGACCAATTTTCATCAAATATAGTTAAGAACAGTCCAGACTAAAATCCAAAACGTATTAAAACCAAAAATGCAACATCATAAATGTTCATCGGTTCGGAAAGACGATGCCACAGACACACACCCACGAGTGTCGCAAAAATCGAAAGAATCGATCCCAATAATTTTACACTACATTGCTTGTTAGTTGATTACATTAGCTGTTGAGAGTTAGTAGTTAAATAAAAATTCCGTATCATGATTTTAGGACAAAAACTCCCAATATATTTATCTACATTAATATACATATAACATGTATACAGTATTTATATAGTACATAGAAATGAATGCCCAAGGTTCAACACTAAAGCGAAAACTTTTCGCTTTCGGTTTACTTCATTTGAATATTGTATTATTAGCGTTTTCATTGATCCAGCCGGATGCGAAGTCAGTGAACCGGTAACACATACTTTTATGGCATTACGCTGTAGGTTGTATGCATTACGATTAGCTTTTTAAATACAGACAATATATTGTATGCTTCTACTTTTTACATATTTAAAGAGGATAATCCCAATTGTTTGTTGAGTATTGTAGCTCACTTTGCGTCAACGGTCGAGTTATTTTTTTTTTTTTACGTGTTAAGCAACTGTAGAAATTACATTGGAACGTTGGCTCTTAAGATACAGAGATTTTCTAGTTTAGGAGGCAATGTACATAGTTATGTAAGGTATGTTTTGGCAAAATAAAGATTATTTTTTATTATTTTTTTATTATTAATTTAATTAAAGGGGATTTATTGTATACACCTCTTAAAACGCATACACAAGAGCAAGTTTCTAACACAATTTTATTAGCTTCACATATATGTTTGTAAATGATCGTCATGTTGAGTTAATTATAATTATGATCTTTAGGATTAAATCCTTTCTTATACATAGGTATACTCAGTACAGGAGCAAGCGAGACAATTTTGTTGATTCTATCATTGTAGCGTGTTTTTTTTTTAGTTATTTTAAACAACTCAGTTTTGTATTAATAAAAAATGCACGACCCCGCTCCCTTCAGAGATTATTTTTGCAAGTTTTTATATAAATTTCAAGCTGAACCTTGCGGCTTCACTCGCGTATTACTTATTGTGTTTTGTCCAGACGATAATCCATCTCTGTACAAAATTCCATACTCTGTATGGAATTTTGTACCGACAGCGGTTTCTGCTTGAAACATTAACAAACATCTATACATTCTTACAAACTTCTAAATTTATAACATTAGTAGACTCATCCTAATCGCAAATGAAGCAAATCTAACGAATAATATAATTCGTTCAGCCATGCCTCAGTTATAGATAAGAGGTATAACTAACAATTTCTTTTATAAATTATTCATATTTATGTATAAACATATTATACGTGTAATAAATGCATTAGACTTACTATCAGCCAAAGAGGTGCACTTATGTTACTATAATTAATATTATATAAAATAATCAATTTGTTAAGTATATTTTAATTTTCGAAAATGTAGTCTTGATGGATAGTATTATAATATCTAATTGATCGTTATTTAATTATGTAATATAATTAAATTGTACAAGTTATGTATATCCAGAAGTGATTATGTTAATGAATTTTATAAGAGATATTAAATCCACTATCCGGTAATAACATTATATGTTTGTTCTCTTTTACTTAAATTCAGAGGATAATTTTTATAATGTTTCTTTTGTCTAGATATTATTCATATTCATCTAATAAGTACACAGACTTCTTTTCAAAATTACTTCCCAATATCATACTGTACCTTGTATTTTTCATAGAACGGCGCCCTGATGATGATGATGATATCATCTATATAGATAATGATGTAGATGAATTATCAATGAATTGTTTTATGTATTTTTCATCACGATACGTGTTGCGGAATGCAGATGAGACTCGTATTTGCTACCAGAATTCTTTGAGAAATAATCATGAAACGCCTGATGCCCATGAAGCGCTCATTTGACCACCTTCTTACTGAACTATGTCCAACCTCTTTTGGTTTAGTTATTGTGGGATTTTTTGACAAGAGGACAATTTAACTAGTTTGATGTTAATGCTCACAGATACTACTAATATCAAGTATAAACGCGAAATTGAAGTATGTATGGATGTTGGTAATAGGAATGGATCATGGATGAATAGCTGTATTTTTGATACGAATTAACGCCGAAACCACTGCACGAATGTTGACGATATTTTGAATTGATGTATCACACACACGTGGGTTTCACGGGTGAAACCGTGGAGCTATACTTGTATGTTATTACGTAGTCAATCGATACTCGTTACCGGAATGGTGTGCTTCGTCCAACGAATCTATTTCAGTCCAACGCATATCCATAATAACTTTATAAGGCTTTATACTACGGCTTATTGAGTTTAATTGAATCCACATGTCGTTGTGGAAAACTAATTTCCTTTAAGGTTTTTAAGTATCGTGAAAAATAAGAATAAAGGTTACTACTAGCTTATTAATAGGTATATGAAACCGCAGACAGTAAAGACATAAATATCGTTAAAGTAATTGTATTTTTTGAATAAGAAATGGCGGGATTGTGTTATTCATTCATTGTTATAATTTGAGTTGTATGCATTGATGTAATAAAGCGTAATACGATAGATAATATGATAATCTATTATTCTATATTATATATAATTTATATTAATTATTATATCTATTATATTGTAATGGTAATAATATAAAACTGAAAAGTTTGTTTGTCACCGTATATGTTCGTGGTCCCTGAGTGACGTAGGCTATAATATGTTTCTCGGGCGAAACCGGGGCGGAGCGCTAGTTAAATAGAAACGTACCTTAAAATACGTAAATAATAAATCTGCTTAAGTTTATGTTAATGCAGATCTATTGATTTCGGTGTCAAGGCAGTAATGCACAATACATATAAATGATTGTTAAATAGTATTAATCAGTTCATTGTTCACTACGTACCTTTTATTGATATTTAACGTGGCTTGTTTGAATTTCTTCTTAAACACGACATTTTCAAGTGAGTAGATACCGTTGTTAAAGTATTATAGCTATGAATGACTCTTATTAAAATACGTATTACGTGATAGGTACATGTTAAGATATATTTTAAAATGTTTTCTACGTGTGTACCTAATATTGATTTAGAATCGATTACTTAATACAAAGAAATTATAAAATGTTATTGAGTATAATTGATGTTTATATCAGTTTTTGTGGTTAAAAATTTGTTTATAATATTGTGATAGTACATAACACTACTCAATATGTATAATTTATCGGTTTAAATTATCCCAATTGCAAATAATATGAACGCATTACATTTAATTATATTCGCTAAATCTATAAATAAATAAAACTGATTTGTCAAAGGTGTTGCTTAACGTAAATCTCGAAAACGACTCCTCCAAATTGGCCATTTTTTTAACGTTTTTATTTAAGCAGAAAGTTTTTATAAAGAGAAAAATCTGGCCACGGATGATGCCGGGGCGTATCGAAACTAGAATACCGAGCCCTAGGTATTCTAATATTTCAATACTGCATGCGAGAAGTAAAGTTATTGTCCCTTATAAATGTATTTTAACTGATTTCGATATGAACCTTTCAGAAATTCCTTTGTTTTCTCTCAATGCAATATTATAGTGACGTTTTTGTTAAATGAGTCACCGGTAACAGTTGCTGTAAAAACGTGGTGACGACATCTATTCTATTGTGTAATAAACCAATAATATAAACGTAATAATATTAGCTCTTGTGCTCTAAAGAAAGAGTAGTTTATTTATACATTTCTGGTGGATACTTTTTACTTTTTGTAATTTGTTATAAAGTTTAAACTCAATGCATATTAAAGAAATATATGACAGAATTTTGAATACTTCATTAATTGTTATATGGTGTTCATTTAAAAATATAATAGAAATTATCTTTGAACACAGTACGGAAGTGCTTATTTCTGTTTTAATAGATTCTATCCATGTTTAGACGCATATACCTATGTATATGTAATAATCTGAAAATTAAATGTTTGTCTAAGAATCACGATGAAACGTTTTTACATCGGATTAAATGCATTTTTTATGATCATTATCAATAGAGAGCAAGAGAGACAACATTTATATATTAATTTTAATACTTAAATATTAAAAAACCACACAATTCCAAGTAACTATAATCTGTGACATTTGAATTTTATCTGTAGGCATATTAATCCAAAATTACTAAGCATAAAGCACGTTCCTGAGATAAAAACTCCTTTAATAAAAACATCATGAGCTGGAGTATTCATATAATCCCGCTTATCTATGGAAGCGGTTTTGTGTTCTAGCAGGTAGATACGACAATAAACCACCCTTAAAAGTTAAACTTTTTCTGTTAATATGGTAGAGCTGGCGTCAGATATATTGCGAAGCGTTATTAAAAATCGTAATCCTTATAAAGAACAGTTACATAATAATATAACGTTTTGATCCAATATTGCTCTAAGATTGAAAAGACATCGTTTGTTTGTTTTTGTTTATGTAGGTGTTATTTTGATTTAATTGTTATTTACTTCTAATATTTGGTTCCTAGTTAGATTCAATATATATTATCTATTTATATTCATATCCAGTAATTTAACTGTTAAATAAACACCTAAATTATAATAATTAATTTAGGTTAATATATCCACTCAAAATCATCAAGATGAATAAATTTAATGAACATTTACTTAAGCTTTTTTTTTCTTTCACAAATCTAAACTCTAAAGGTAATAGTTTAGAGTTTGGATTAGTGTGTACCTGTGATAAATTAAAGGCATTATCACAGGCACACACATAAAAATATGATTACTACGCGTCTGTGAGTTCTAGGCCGAAGCTAGGATACCATATACAGTAGCATAGCTATGATCTGGCATTGGGTATGACTACGACCTTAGGCCACCCCATTTAAAACACCTGTTTATTTGCCGGTTACCACTTGCAGTTAATGCTATATAAATTTTATAGTTCTTTGAACATGTACGTTATATTTAATACAAGTGATGCAGAGATTTAAATAAAATAATATAATATATTAAGAACGTAATTTAAAAAAGATTATGTTGAATTATTTTGTCGACAAAATTTTTCATCAAAAACATCATTAAAGTAATTATATTTTATTTCCATCTGCTTCTTTATTATTGATATTCCTTAAATAAATTTCATAATACAATATATATCACACTCGTATAATCTAACATACATAGTACCATATGTTATTGTTATTGATGACATTTTTATCAACTAACTGTATCTAGTTTAAACCCCTATTTATGGCAAAATTTACGTACGTACAAAGTAATAAGTATTTAACATTTTTATGTAAATATAATGAAGAGTTTCCCTTCCCTCATTTATAGAGACTCTACATAGATACTGTTAAAAAACCATACACCATTCCTTTCTCAAGAACCGGTTACATTTCGGTAAAGTCAATGCGGAGTCATAACTGAATGAAAATATTAAGAATATTATTACCTTGCCGCTCGCACGTTGTTTGTAGGAGAAGAACTAGCGTCGAAGCCTCCAAATCAAGGACATAAACTTGTCACTGCAAGCACACACTGAAACCGTGAACCGGAATATCGCAGAGCACTCAACTTCACGTGGATTTTATTAACATTTATTGTTATTCGTTTATTAATAAGTACGCAGTTTGCAACGGATTATTTTCGTTCACACAACACACCTGTATCACGCGCCAGTCCTGCGATAACTGAGCGCGTTGTGTGAAAGAGACGGCGCGATGGCGAGAAACAGAGATACCGATGACGTGGGAGGGAGGACGACCGCTAGGCTCGGAGAGCGCATAGTGGGCGATTTGGGTTGCATTGCGTGTTTTATTATATTGTTTTAGAGAGTGTAAAATTGTAAAGATTTTAGAGACACAATTTTGACGTTGCCAAACTACTGTCTAGTGCGTTGATAAAACATAATGCTACTAGAAATAGGAAATTTTTTGTTAAGTCTGGTATTAAGTAAAGGCTAACGTGTGTTAGGAACAGTATCTTCGAATATACGCCAGGCTTCTAAGTTAAATTTTGAAATATAAACTGTTAAGTTACATACTTTTTATTGCTTTTTGGGTATATTTACTTAAGTGACCTATCTTCGCCTTGTGTGACAAAGCCTGTGAAAAACAATAAAAACAAACAGAGAAAAGATGAAACGGCTACGGCATGCAATTGACATTTGAAACCAATCGATTCAAATGTTTATCGTTTTTATTTCGTCTTATAACCGAAATAGATGTCGATTGAATTACTTTTTAACTCATATCGTATTGTTATTTAACAAAAACCATCTTAATTTTTATTGATATTTTAGTGCGACATTCTTAGCAATTAATTAATAGACTTTAGAACATATGGCCGTTAAGACAATGCGCATGCGCACTGCGCACTGCTGCGCCGTACCTCCTGTTACCTGGCACGGACCGGCGCTGGCGCCCCTCACCTCTACCGCGCATTTCAAATTTCAAACTTTACGAGATTCCAAATGACAATCGTGGCCAGATTACTAACCATTATTGTCAACATTGTGTGAAGGATTCTCCATTGTTTTCTGTATTCTAGTTGGATTTCTGCGCGTTGTTCTTTAAATATATGTATTGTAGAGTTTAGAAAATTTTAGTTTATTAGATTTGTTTGTGCTGGCTTAGTGGAAGAAAGTTCAGGTAGCTCTATGTAAGAATGTATAAAAATATTGCATGCGCTATTTCGTAAGCTTTAAGAGTGGTTTCAAGGCTCTAATATGAAAGATTACGCCAGTCTTGTTGACTCTGTTTTGTATTTATATTATATATGTATATTAAAATGCCGTGTTATACTGTTTCATTATTCCCGTAGTATGAAGAAACTCGTGATTTTAACTTGAATTAAATCTGATAGACGAAGTGTTCTAGCGACCTTGACTTAAAATCCGGCCGAGAAAAAATAAACAATAGACATTTTATTCCTATAAACGAAAACAAATCTTTTATATCATGTTATCTTTCTTTTATATCTTTAAAATATGTATTTTCTGAACTTTAGATTGTTATATACACGGACCATTATGCAAATTATAGAACTACTAGCTACTAGCTTTGGCCCGCGGCTTCGTACGTTATGTGATGTTATCCTACTAACATTATAAATGCCAAAGTTGTAAGGATGTGTGTGTGTTTGTTGCTCTTTCACGCAAAAACTACTGAACCTATTGCAATGAAATTTGGTACGTAGATAGCTGGACAACTGGAATAACGTACAGGCTACTTTTTATCCCGATATTCTTACGGGATACGGACTTACGCGGGTGAAACCGCGCGGTGCAGCTAGTTATACATATGAACCTCTTGAAGCACTCTATCTATAAAAAAAAACCGCAACAAAATCCGTTGCGTAGTTTTAAAGATTTAACCATACATAGGGATAGAGAAAGCGACTTTGCTTTATACTATGTAGTGACTAAACATTTGCCCCAGCTTCACACGACGTCTCTGTGTGAGAAAACTTGTCTTTTTTTTCGTTTGTTCATTTTTATAGCCGATAGCTCCTAAGATAACCATATTATATGTAGTATCGGCGCACCGCGGCTTCGCCCTTGATACACAATTACACATAATAGAGTCTATCGCACCCAGGGATAGTGTTTAAAGGCAAAGATGTTTTTTTAATCGGTAGAACCTGAACTAGGTTAGTAGGAGCGCGTTCAAACAATCAAACAAACACACAACAAAATCTTCAGCGTCATTCAGATTATTAGTGTAGAAGTACAACCACGCAATACAAATGGTAATAATTTTGATAATAATAAACATAAAAGCTTATTACCAAACTAAATGCAATAACTTAGTTAACAGCAACAAATTTTGAGAACAATGATTATTTAATTGCATTATTCAAAACAGAGTTTCGACATACATATTTAAACAGTATAGGAACAGTTGCATGTGTATAGCCAGAGAGCTTGTGACTAAATACAATTATCTATACTAATATTCTGAATAGGAAACTTCGTATTTTGTTTCTAACGTTTTCACGCAAAAACTGCTGGACCGATTGCTGAAATTCTTTTACCTAGGAAAGTTCCCACTTCACTGAGTGACATAGACTAGGCAATATGTACCACGGATGGAGGCGAGGCGAACAGCTAATTTTGTATAAATTCTTTGAGGTTTGATATTATATTTGTAGTGAAACTGAAAGGAAAAATGAATAAAATTTTGTGTTAAGCGATGAATGATGGAGATGAAATCATGAAATAATCAAAAAACGTGTCTGTCGTATAGCTTCTTCATGCCCCGATACAAACGATCTCTGCTCTTACACCATTGATGTAATAATAAAAATGTCAAAGCGGCGTTGTCTAGACCATTTAAACATTCATTTCAATTTACACCTTATTCAGAGGCAGTAATGTTCAAAGTTAATTGCATACACTCAATACTCTGACAGAAAAAATGATTTATCAGACTCAATATTAAAAATCAAGTACGATATAGAATTATGTTCGCTGTGTAGCAACGAAGAAACCGCGAGTTTTATCTATAGATTTATAGCGATAAAGAATCATCAATCGGCTCTTAGTCAAAAGATAGCCCATGACACTGGTTATTTAAATTATTCTATTGAAGTCAATTGTAGGAGGTGGGTGCCACGATACTTGGTGCTAGTGTTATCACTACAGTGATCGCTGTTGGACTATATAGGGAAAGTGCGCGCAGTGATAAGAGACTCGCTTTCTAAAAGATAATTTTTGCCTTGGTAATTTTGTATTTATTTATAATGTCTTTAATTTGCGTCCCATTTTCGTACTTGCTGTTGTATTTATTATTTATTGTGTTGTTTATTATTTCATCGTTGTATTTTTATAAACATGTTCTGATCTGTTCTGATCTCAGTTTCTTTTAAGTTTGTATCACATAGTCCCTAAGATTCTCAAGTGTACGCAAACTGTTGTTTTCCAACTGGTGCAGAAGGCATAATATAAACAAATTTTACGTTGACTTTATAGTTTTTGACTGTCCACGTAATAAACGTATACTTTTATGTACTTATATAACACTAGCTTTTGCCCGCGTTAATTCGGTGTAGTTTAATAGATGTTTATAGGTTATACATAAACCTTCCTCTTAAATCACTCTAACTATTAAAAAAAACCCATCAAATCCGTTGCATAGTTCTAAAGATTTAAGCATACATAGAGACATAGGGACAGAAAAAGCGACTTTGTTTTATACTATGTGTGATTAACGTCAAAGTAATTCTACGTTAATTTAATGGACAGTCAATAATTATAAAAGTACGTATATACTTTTTGACTGTCCATAAAAATCCCTAATGCAAATTTATATTGACGCAATGATCAAGATGAGAATATAGTGTGATACGAATGAGGTTGCAACTTGCAAGATAATGGGAGAGACCCCTCATAACTCGCATTATCCTAGCCTGTTCATGCCCATTGTTACTTCTAAACCGATCATACATTCCACTGAAACTTGAAGAAGTCAATATAAAGGGGTGGGTTCTCATATCAACTGTATTTTTTTTTTTTTAATTTTTAGTTTTATAGCATTGTAATGCTTTATAAATGAGAAATTTTGAAAGAATAGAAAAAAATTATTTTGTAAAAATTTATTAAATGTATTTTTTTTGTTTTTTTGACCTGTGTACCCATTTTGATGAAATGTAATCGGAACTGGTGGCTTTCTTAAATTTGATCAAGTTCTAATAGTTTCGAAGGGGTTTTAGTTTTTTGTTAAAGTAATTATTTTTCCATTGACTTATTTCATAGTAGTTTCTTTTTTCTGTAACTATTATTCTAAAGCTTTGTAGGTTATATTTAGGTTAATGTAAATTATTATTTTTAATTTGTACGAAAAGAAAAGCATAATCAAAGAAAAAGTAAATAAGATACACAATGAAATATCTAGTAATTACAGTTAAAGAAAAAATTTTGAAAGAAAAGGCTACTGGATTTTATAAAACTTTCTGCCCGTGGCTTCGCCGGCATGGTAATATTCCCATAGGAATGAGATGTTTTGTATGAAGTTAACTATTTCAATCTTTAGCCTTCTTACTATCTCCAGATATAAGAATCATATCACAAAATTGTTTCGTTGCGACGTCGAAGAAAGATAAACAAACAAATACATTGACTGTGTTGCTGTGGTTTGCGGAGTCAACTAATGACTTAGTTAGACTCTAGAGCCTTTTTTATTGTGGGAAATTTGCATAGATACCCCGAAGGGGAAGAGGCTGTGGGTTATATCGGA
Source organism: Zerene cesonia (assembly GCF_012273895.1). Lineage (NCBI taxonomy): Eukaryota > Metazoa > Arthropoda > Insecta > Lepidoptera > Pieridae > Zerene > Zerene cesonia. The sequence goes on from NC_052108.1 coordinate 3,166,417, forward strand.
TTCCTAGCGACTAAAACCCCACTGTGTTCCGTCGAGCCGCATGGTGAAGGGGGCCACAATGAAGCCTGAGCATCCGCCATTTTTTTTTTTTCAGGTCCAATGGCATCCCGAATAGTTGCCTGGTGGCGACACACCCTCAAGCGAAGGCCGGTGCTCACGAACACGGCTGTATACGCCACGTTTTACACTGCAGCGGAATTTTCTCAGCAATCCTTCAACAAAATGTATTCGGTGAGTTTATTTTGTGTTTGAGTATAATATAGAGACCAGTTTGTTTTAGATTTAAATTGGGGAAAAATAGACCTAATATAGTATACTATTTGCAATTCAAGTCTCTACAACGCGATTTAATCAAATTTTATTAGTAAAATTATATTATTTAACCCTAAATAAAACGTTTAAAATCGTACCGTATTTCTTATGAAAAAAATTGCATCGAAATTGGTATAACCGGTGAGCGTTACGATGCCACAGAACGACATATACACAGGACATACACAGAGAAATACATAAATACTTTTTTCAATTACCAAGTTCATGAAGTGGACGCATTTAAATTTAAGATTGTATATTATAGTATGTAGTATACTATGTTCCTACAAAATCGACCAAAAACTACCTTAATATTTAAAAAAGGTAGTTTCGATTATGATTCATTATTCGAGTTGCCCTTTTTATTTAAGTACAAAACGATTACAAAAAATAAAATATCATATTGTAACAAATATTCGATCGATATTCATGACATCAGTGCGAGTCATTAGTACCACAGATAACATAAAACTAAATTAAGCACTACAAAAAAAAGTATCTTGGCAGCGGTGGGATTCGAACCCACGCCTCCGAAGAGACTGGTGCCTTAAACCAGCGCCTTAGACCGCTCGGCCACGCTACCCGTGACGTCCTAGCCGTTTTTTTGTTACGGTTTCCCGGTGGACAGTTTCCCGGGCTATTTTTAACATCGTGTCTTTTAGAAGCATTGTTACATAAATGTTTTGGCTAGAAGTTCACACTACAATAGCCATGTACAAAAAGCGATATATTATATAGATAAAGCGATACATAGATTGGTAAATTTTCTTTGAAATGATTTTCGTTTCATTTGCTAGTGCGTTTTTCTACTAAGCATTTCAAATAATAATAATAATTTAAGTGAAATAAAGCGCTTAATCGAGTACCTCATTTTGGAAAAAAGGTGATCTTCTAACACTGCTGGGCCCATATTAACCAAACAACCACAGCAACAAAATTAGCTTTAAAATGAAAAAATCGCATCGAAATCAGTCCATCGGTTTGAAAGCTAAGATGCCACAGATACACACACACATATTGATGAGGTATATAGCATGAGAGTTTATTCAAACTGAAACATTTATTTATTGAATTAGACTTCTTAAATAAGCACTTTTGCATCGTTATAAGTCAGTTTTAACATTTACCACACACATACATTTCGGAAAGCAGTTTCTACACAGAATAGCCGGAAATATCTCTGTGTTTGGTCTTTCGCAATTATTTAAATTTTCATAATCATATATACATAATAGCTATAAACAAAGAATACATTGTTTCAGCCAGAAAAGCCAGACTATGATTTGGCAGCAGCCGGCAGAATAGTGGCAACGGGAAGCTGTCTCTATCCAACGACTCTATATTTTTGGTAATAATCATTAGATACATAGAAGTAAGGCTCTATGTGCTGGATATTATATGAAGTATGTCAGGTAGAACATTTGCGACGAGGAGCCTTCTCTATCCAACGACTCTATATAATATTTCGTAATAATAATGAGATACATAGAAGTTAGGCTCTATGTTCTAGATATTATATGAAGTATAACGTTAACTTAATGTGTCTGTATTCACATGAACTTAATAATTTGTAATATTAACAAGTGTCCGCTATTAGCAGCTTTATGAAAAAAAATTGAGGCAATTATTTTAATAAAATGTGTCTTTTCTATTAATTCAATGTCATAATAGATAGATAATCAAATAAATAAGCAGTTTAATATAATTTATGGAAACTGTTTAAAGTCGCAACAGTGAAATAAAATTAAAGTTGCATCAGGTATTGCTCAACCAACTTTACTACTATTCCATTGTGCAGAGAACTCACCTGCTCCGGAATGTCATTCAAGTGCCAATAGTCTCGTGTAAGTGACCTCGAAAATCGGACTGGAAACTATTCGGTACTCGGCTCGTTAGAAAACACTGAAAGTCACATTAAAAATGTATCTCATTCTGATTATTCATCTTAATATATATAAATTACGCGTCACGTTGTTCGTCCGCGATGCTCCTAAAACCCGCGGGCGGAAAGCTAGTTTATCATATTTGAGAATTAAGAAAATTTCAAAACAAAAAAATCATGGTGTTATTTTTAAGTGTCGCCAGCAAACCTTCGAGTTCATCGAATGTATAAACTTTTTATTCTTATAAGAAATTTATTTGGTATAATCTGTGTGGTGCGCCATTGAATAAATGTTATAGATTATTAGACTGTGGTAAAGGTATCGATATCATGCAAACATTCTGGCTATATGTGTCCTAAATGTAAAGGAAGCGGTGAAATTTATAACATTACGAAAGTGGAATAGGAAATCTAGTCCAAGTGTCGCACTACGGTGTACACACTTGTATATTTTTGCATACATATGAATTTAACATGAGTTCCGACTCAATGAGTTTGCCCACGTGAGTGGTTTTGAAAGTTTATCTCATTTCCTAACTGCACTTGGTTGGTGGGGAATGCAGTATTATAGACATAGTTAAGGCAAAATTCAAGGATAAATATAAATTCTATATCAATACAATAAATTTAAAATAAAAAAAAACTCAAACCCATTTTGCTAACCCGAACGCACCGTAATCCGTCCTCCCTTTTGAGAACTACTCTGACAGACAAACACATACACATAGGCATACAGACATCGACGTCAAATCCGCTTATATTTTTAACACCTCATGCAATAATAGGGTGGGTTATATCGTCTTTTTGTGTCAAAGGTTAAAACTATAGAGAACTTTGAACATTTCATATTTCATACTATAAAATCTCACTCAAATGTATTCTGAACAAAACCATGTACCCCGCTTCCGAGTTCCCTTGGGTACATAATATAGAACTGTAGAACTAACGACAACGATTATATTGACAACTAGCTGCGCCCCGCGGTTTCACCCGCGTAAGACCGTATCTCGTAGGAATATCGGTATAAAAAGTTGCCTATATGTTATTCCAGTTGTCCAGCTATCTATATACCAAATTTCATTGCAATCGGTTCAGTAGTTTTTGCGTGAAAGAGCAACAAACACACAAACATCCTTACAAACTTTCGCATTTATAATATTAGTAGGACTACTCATGTTATTTTCTTATTTCAGGTATAGGTATTTAGATAGACGCTTCGTAGGCACGTCAGTGAAGATTGTATTAACTAAAGTTGCAGCTGATCAGTTTATTATGACTCCAATGTTAATTGCCGCCTTCTATACATGTGAGTTTCGAAGAGTATATAGTTATTTGGTAGTATATTATAAATGTTACTTGATTTTTCATAATAGCATAAACTTTTGTATAATTCATACTACTAACAGGTAAATTCCCGATGTTCTCTTGTAGTAGTTTTTGGTTGCACAAAATATATTATCGTCATTCTGAGAAAATCTATACTAATATACATATAGGACTGAATAGTTTGCTTGTGCGTTTGAATGCGCCAATCTCAGTAACTACTGAACGATGTAGATGAAATTTGGCACCGAGATAGTATGAGATCCAAGAAAGAATACAAGATTATTACGAAATCCGGAAAATGAAAACTATAGGGGAAAACCCGGGACTGTCAGTCTTTTCCTTTGTCTACGCGGACGAAGTCAAAGGCGGAAAGCTTTGACATTATAAAGATAAGAGGTAAAGATTGTGAATTTGTGAGTTTGCGACGTTGTCGGTCGTATGGATTCTATTACCACTTAGAATTTTCCATTTTATTGTGCATATTTCATCCCTTTCAGTGTTAGGAGTTCTAGAAAGAAAGGAAGACGTATTTGAAGAGTTGAAACATAAATATTGGAAGACATTTGCCGCGAATCAAGCATTCTGGATTCCTGGACAGATAATAAATTTTGCATTTGTGCCATCGAATTTGCGCGTTGTTTACGTTGCTTCAGCATCTTTTATTTGGATAAATGTTCTCTGTTTTATAAAGAGGCAAAAGGTTGAAAAGCAGATATAAACAAATTCGTTATAGGGATTTTAATTTTGCTAGGTAAATTGTGAAGATTTCGTTTCTAATGGTAAAATATAAGAGAACGAATGATGCATGTTACGAAATATAACTATTACAGGTAGGTTAAATAAGAGAGTACAGATTCATAAACCTGATAATTGTGTTGGAACGTATCAAATATGAATTTTTCAAGACGTGTAATCAGTCATAGATAATCGAAAATAGACATGGTCGTATTGTTGCACTATTGTTTTGATAGATATTCCGTACTTTAGTCAATAACGCAATGTAAACCGGCTGCCATCATTCCAGTACCTGACATTGAACATTATTTAATAGGTGTCTATATGAATTGCGTTTTTAAGTACGCATTTTGTGTGTATAGAATAAATTTAATATTGTAAGTTATTATTGAGAGCTAAATACATATCACAAATCATTCTTTTAATCGATTTAATTTACATATTTTGGAATAAAATACTTTTTTAATATAATTCATCTTTTTCTCAAGACTTACTCACGAATTTTTGTTTGTAGTTACATTTTAATATGCTTTTGTTATTATTGTAATAAAATTACCAATGCATCTAAACTAATATCATAAAGTGGAAACATTAATCTTTTTATACATATACATTTTTAATGTTTTTATATAAAACTGCTGGATCGATTTCAAAAATTATATCACCATTAGATAGGCTATTTATGCACCACAGGGAGAACCAGAGCGGATCGCTAGTTGGTGATAAACATCAATGTATAATTTATTAAATTGAATGCTGGATGAAATGAACCATTTACATTATCAAACATTTTGCATAATATCAACATCAAATGTAATTAGATCACTTGAAAGACTTAGGATTTTCTAGGGTTTCTCTTAGCCTGGCTTTAATATCTAACCATTCCTTCACATCAGTAGAACTCGAGTTGCCTTTGTACAAAGAGCTAGTTGTACAAGTAATAAGTATGCAGAAAATAAGTGTACTATTCAATGATTCTTTAGATAAAGAATTGATTGATTTTAGTGTTTCACCAGCATCCGATCTACTCGAATATGCTAGTAGTAAAGTCACAAAACTACTCAGCAATATTTGTTGTTTGCTTGCAGTAATCATATCATTCATAATGGGATTTGAGGTAATATATAATATATATTTGGTATTCTTTATAGTATATTGTGACTTTATTCAAATGTTTTTTTTCTTTCCAGTACGATAAAATATACAAAAAAGCCAAAATCAAAGTTAGTGAAAAGGAAATTTTACGTATTATAGTTGTTGTTGTTTTGTTTATGCTGTTACCTATTGTTTTAGTGTGTATAGTGTTAAGTTTAGTGTATAAAAGTCTGTGTGCAGTAATTATTAAGAGTAGAGACAAAAACTTTGTTAAGTTTCTCGATAGTTTTGATGTATTTTGGTGCTTGGAGGACAATGCGAACAGTAATATTATTGAAGTGTTAGGTATAATTCAGGCTGATTGTCCATATGCACTGGTGGATAAAATAAGAGAAAAGTTGGAGGATGTCATATCAAATAAATCGGTTGAAAAAATATTTTATAGAAGGCAAGAACAATTCGGTTTTTATTACTGGCGCAAGAATGATGACGTCAACATCAACCAATACGTAAAGTTGCTAAACGTAACGAACAAAAATAGCCTAAATCCTGACGATCTAGAAAGTCTCATGAGTGAATTGACTAAGAAATCATTGCCGTATAATGGCGAAGGTCTTTTTGAAATCTTAATCACCGATATTGAGTTAAATGATGAAGGCGATCTTTTAGATAGTTACGCAATCATATTTAGAATACATCATTCAGTGGGCGATGGTATTGCCTTGATAGAGTTTCTGTGTGAAATTCTAGCAGATGATACCAGTCAAACAGTCCAACTGTTTAAAGCACCTGAAGTTTGTAATCTATTTGATCAGAATATGGTAAAAGACATAGCAGAGTTAACCAAAACAATAAGTGAAATGATACTGTGCGCTGTGGAGGGTGTTATAAGGAAACCCGATATAAATTCGTTACATGGACCGACGTTAGAGGGTAAAAAGATATTTAAATGGATTGATTCGAATGATAATTTACTTCAAATGATAAAGCATATAAAAGAAAAACAAGATGACTTAAACTTTTCAGATATATTAGCGACTGCTTTGTCGAATGGATTACGAAAATATTTTTCTCAGGTGAAATGTAGTTATAAATAATACCTTTCATAATAACCAAATGGCATACTCATTTTTTTTCCTAAATAACCACGTTTTTTTTAAACTACATGTAAATCTGATATAAATTAATACACTGTTTTCACAGACTATGTTGTACATACCAGAGCATGTCGCAGTAATTATCCCAATTAGATTGAGTACAAATGAGGACACGCTAATTTTGGAAAACAATTTCACTGTCAGCATTCTGGACTTACCGCTCAATAATGATTTGAGGTCTATAAGCACTTGCTGTAATCGACTACGAAGAAGTCTAGATCCTATGGTACATTTTTTTAAATTATCTGCATAATTCTTTTATTAATATATTTATCATATTTCATACTCAAACATTTATTTATTCAATTTAACTTTTTATAGGACCACTTTTGTAATAATAGTTTAAACATTTACTACTGGTGCGAAATAGTTCCTACAGGGATGACCTGGCAAGAAAGTCTGAAGTTGCTCTTTTAAAATAATGTAGATTTTACATTTTAATTCTACATATGTAATATGTACATAGCAATGATGCCTTTTCATAATTATTTTAAGATATTTTTTCGCCTGTATTTTATTTGTTTTTGTACGCAATAAAGAATTTTCATTTCACTTCATTTCATTTCAATGATGTCTTAGAAAAAGAAAATAGTCTTCTGTTCTGTCCTTTGCTTCTCGTTAGATAAAGATTTAAATAAAGAGATGAACGTGTATTGTATGTAAAAATCTCGTTTTACTTTCAGACGAACCACTACTTGTTAAAATTGTGCAACGTTTTCCCGAATTATATTCTGGAGCAGGTTTTTAACAGCGATCAAGCGACGATGGTTTTTAGCAACATACCGGGACCCAAGCGTTTGAGCATTTGTGGTTGTGTAGTGAAATCTTTGGTATTCTTTGTACCAAATAAGGGCACTACAGGTTGGTTAATGTGGATGATATGACATATTACTTGTATGGTATGAAAGTAAACGTCAAGCGATTTGGGTCAATGATCAGTTAGGTTATCATTTTGAGCGATTTTGGCCACTGTGGCCACAGACAGATTAGTATGCACAGAAAAAAAACTATTGCGCCATGATTTACAACAGTTTTTTGTAATTATCTATTCTCACATAGATTAACTTTCCACGCGACTAAAAAAGATCTCGGCGGCAATATGTACTTCATAAAACTGCATCAAATTTAATAAAATACAAGACAATCTTATCAAGTCTAGTCTAATCTTGGAAGTAGCATGACTTGTATTTTCCAAATACACATTTTTTATTCTTTACTTTATACAAGTAAAAAAAAATGCTTCATCTGTCTACACTAATATAAACAGGAAATGTTTGTAACGTTTTCACAAATTCTGCTGTAAAAATTCTTACACCATTAGCAAGCCAACTTTTCTAAGTGACATAGGCTATATTTGTATCTGCCAACTACCCAATCGCCACGAGCGAAGTCGGGGCGAACAGCTAGTATTAGATATTATTATTCTAAATCGGTGAAATTTCAAGTTTAATTGTCACCAAAAAGTATCTAATTTACTAAACAAGCGTTGAATCGTGATGTTTCACTTACCAAACGGCAAGTTTCACACATTCACATTTATTGATTGTAGGTGTGGGTGTCACTGCTTTATGCTATGGCGGCGTGTTGAGGTTTGCAGTAATGGCCGATTCAGCTCTTCTATCTAGGCCTGAGGATCTATCGAATATTCTAGACGGAATGGTTGAGGAAATCAAGCGATTGTATGCAGAGAACGTAGCAGTGTAACTTAAAATTGTGGTGTGGCCGCTCTGCATTGATTTCTCAGTAAAAGGTACCTACGGTTTATTTAATGGTTTATGTCTTGTTGAACTATGCGTAATGCTGAGTAATGAATATAGTTTAAAACTTAAAAGCATGATCTAATGATAGAATCAACTAAATTGTCGTATTTGCTTTAATATACAGTATAACATATACGTAAGGAATTTATGTAATCTTTGAGAACGTAATCAGGATAATAAGATACGCATATGTATTTATTGTACTGTCATCGATGCTTGATAAGGGTACAGACTTTACATTAAGTCTGTATGCTTTGAAGTCAAAACCGAGTGTAAAGGAGTCGGTTACGTATAACATACTGCTAGCTAATAAAAGCGCCTTATAAGCTTTGTTGTTATTGAAATAAACTGGTTTAAGAATGGAAGTCTATGCCACGAATATTATCATTCTTTTATACTAATCTTTTGTACTTGTATGTTTAATTTATTTCCAGATATGGAGAAAATCAGTATAAAGCATTTGCCAACCAGACAACTATATTTTAAAGTGCACAATAATTCTCCGCAGGTAAAAGATTAAGAATAAGAATACAATGAATATCTTCACAATAAAATTATTTAATGAATAAAATAACTAATGAGTAAGTAATATGAGTTATTATTTAAAAATTGTGTTTTCTTGCACATTATCTTTGAATAGCGATTTCAGTTGAATATTTTCTAAAAATAACAGATTGCATTTCCTGACCTACAAAAAACAGAGATGCATGTGAGTTTTAGAAGTAAGCGTTTATTTAATGTAACCTTGATACAGTTAACACGTGAGCTTAGAACCGAGGGGTCCTGGGTTCGATTCCCGGTGGGGACGCAAAAATAAAAAATGTCTCGGTCTGGCAGGATACAGAAGGCTGATCACCTACTTGTCCATAAAGAAAATTGATTAGTGAAACAGATGTATATCATCTGCCCTCTGGACTACACTTTTTAAAGTAATCAGTAATATTATAAATGTGAAAATAACCGTTTGTCTGTCTCGTCTTCACGCTTAAACCACGGAACCGATTAAGATGAAGATTAGTACAGAGATAGCTTGAGACCAGAGAAAACACCTATGAGTTTTATCTGGTCTTTTTCGTCTATACGAACCCACAGGAACAGTCTTACAAACTGTCACGTTTATATTATAATCGTCGGATAGAATATGAAGCAGTAAAATTTTGTACATAGGTACCTATTCAATCTCACACTTGCATAATACAGTAGACCTGTCATATAGTTATTGACTTGTCACAGTTCAACTTGAAGAGTTACGTACTAGTACTACCTACTGTATCATGAAAAAACGTCTTTTTGCGTCTTACGTACTAAGTAAGTTACACATTATATGAGAAATGGGTAGGTATATACGATTGAAATCCTAATCCACCAATACCTCTTCAAGAAGCAACGAAGCAGATGTGTCCTCCTCACCAGCTATGAGATTTAGCAATTGGTCGTCAATTTCCAGTCGAGCGCGTTCTGCAGTTGTTACTACATCTTGTATGCGCTGTTTCAATTGGTCTATGCGCTCTTCGTACCAAAGTTTCTGTCACAGAAAAAATTATTGGAGAACGCTTTGTATGATGTTTGATAAGGACACATCATTATTAGTATACTAGTGGTCCGCCAGGGCATTGCCCATGGTACATATATAGCCTAAAGCCTTCCTCAAATGGGTTATCTAAAACTGAAAGAAATTTTCAAAACGGACCAGTAGTTCCCGAGATTAGTGCGTTCGAACAAACAAACTAACAAACTCTTCAGCTTTATTATATTATAGTATATTATAGAGAAACTAATTTGTCAGTTGGTCGGGTAGCAATTCAAATATTAAAGTTGAAAAGGCAGGTTTTAATTTATGGGTAGTCATTTATTAAGTCCTAGCTAAAGTAATTGAAATTGTAACTTCCAGTCACTTCTGTAAAAACCGCATATATAATGAAGTTAAATTCACTCTTACACTGTACATACTCCTGATTTACACCTATAATTCTTTTACAAACCTGTACAAATTTCTTCTTCCGTAAAGCCATATACCTCTCGCCCACGGCTAGTAAGGCTTTGTTCGCATCAACAAGCCTCGCGTGATTCCTTTTCATCCTCTGTCGAAGTCTAGAAATTTCCACGTCGCGAGAATTCACTAATTTACAGCGCTCGTCGTAATCACGCAGTAGGGACTCGTAGCGGGCTGACAGTTCTTCGTATCTATGTTTTTAAACTATAAACCTAGGGCTGATAGTCTAAAAAATACATGCCTACAAGTTCCGCCATGTTACGAGAACGATTAGTAATAATTATTTTAATTTTACTATTATAAAACGTTTGGGTCTCTTAATAAATACGAGGCTAAAAGTTTAATCATGTACCTATAGATAATTTTAGTTGATAGAAAGTTCACTTATGCTCTATTGTACCGGATTAACAATGTCAGAAATTATTCAAAGCATAGACTATAAGCTACAATCAAATTCAAACTAACATAGAACTTTATTCATCCAATTCCGATTTAGTAGATTTAATATATTTTTAATGCAAAAAAAGGTAATGTTAAATTGCTCACTGGTACTGAAGACATACAATACTTATAGCTGACCAAGATTCTGGCAAATTTACTGGGCTCTTTGAGGATTGCGAGTTTGCTGAAATAAATATTTGTTTCTGATCGTTATATCAATTGATTGGAAATGAAAGCTATTTTGAGAAATAAGAATAAAGTAGTAAATATGGACAGGTACTGCAGTAGATATCCTACTAATATTATAAATGCGAACGTTTGTAAGGATGTGTGTGTTTGTTGCTCTTTCACGCAAAAACTACTGAACCGGTTGCAATGAAATATGGTACGTAGATAGCTGGATACCTGGAATAACATAGGCTTTTTATCCCGACATTCCTACGGGATACGGATTTACGCGGGTGAAACCGCGGAGTGCAGCTAGTAGCATTTAACTGTTAAAAAATTTGATACGAACGACTAGAAAAAATAAATTAGATCAACCTAAAAGCAATAAAATATATATTTAGACATTAATTAGTGCGACGTAAATTCTAAATGTATTTTATTACACAGACTATTTTCTAGAGCATTTAAATTAAAGTTAGTTTTCTGCCCGAGGTTTCTCCCGCGCATTCAACAGAAAACAAACAATCCAGTGTTGTTCCTGTATCGTTCCGATACTGTGGGTTTTTCAGTATAAAAACTATGCTAAGCCCTTTCTCGGGTCGGATCTGTAGTTAATGAGATAAGTGCATTCCAGCAAACAAACCCTTCAGCTTTTAAATTAAAAAAGTATAGATCTATTTTGACACAGTTACCTGTTTCTGAGGGCTTAGAACTATTATCTTGGGAAATTTGAGAATCACTAGTTTTAATATGCACATGGGAGTGTTTGGATTTGCATCGTAACAATTGATCCTCGTAACTGCGGGTCTTTTTCAGACTCTTCTCCAAGCAGTGTAATATGTGTCTCGCGTTTTCCAAACCATTTAGGAAGTTCTTCTGAGTTACCTGTGGCTGTTTTAGTAAATGATATACACTTATATCAACCTAATAAAACCAACAGTATAGTTTATTTAAGGAGGTGCAAGCCTCACTCTTACTTCTTACCAATTCCTTGTTGACTTCATAGCATTTAAAGTTTTCAGGCGCGAATAGTTTTTGCGTATATGAATTAGGAAACATGTTTTCTATATGCCTGATGCAATTTTGTATGCAATAAGCTAAAATGACGTACTTATACTATAATCTTAGCTCTTCAGGTTCCTTAGGTAGTAATGACAGTAACGTAATGTAACTTGAAATTCTGACGTAAGAATTTCATAATTTTCTCTGTGGTTTCTATTAACAAAAAGCAGTACTTAAACATGCTAAAGTTCGAAAATTTTTATACGGCCTTTGATAACTTTTTAGCCAGTATACGGAATTAAATAAAATGCTTTCTACAATCGACCCTATATACTGTTATTTTTTTACTTATGAGTATACAATATTATAATACAGACAATCGGTTCATTAAATTTGTTACTAACGAATTTATGAAAGCCATTATTTGAACTAAGCTCTACATTTTAAACATAATGTTCTATATAGAATTACGTACGAAAAAAACATCCTTAATTCTAAATAAAAATACTGTGATTTGTCAATAATTGTTTATTCAACTACAACAAAAGACATAACGTTTATAACTAAATCAGTCTAAAAATATTCTACATTCTCACTACATTTCATATAAATCATCTAAAAAGGATAAAAACTACAGTGCTTCCTTTGCACAAATAATATCGCCTTGATATATCCTGTCTATCTTTATTTAAAGATTTCACAATAAAACAATATAATATTATTTATGAGAATTCATAAACGAAAAGAACACTGTGATTATAAAAAAAAATTATCTATAAATGTCTATGGTGATCGCAGAGAAAAATAAATAAACCGTGAACTTGTATTAATAGAAATAATTTCAAATGATCTCTACAGCTATAAATAACCATAGACTAATGCGACGAGTACACCAATATTCCTAAGATTTGTAAACCAATTTAAATATGGAAGACATTTTTGCTCCAAGCGTGGGCATAGCAAATGTAACAATGATTTTCAACAGCAATCTTAACAACATGTGTATAATTTGAATACTGTTCAACAATGAGAAGCATATACCATATCTATATTATAGTGATTTATTTCATGGACGATGTCATACTTATGCAAATGTGTAAATGGAATATATTTTAATATTTGATTCATTGACTAGTAATATAATTGTGATGTGAACAAATCAAAAAATTATAAAATTATAAAAGAATCCATCTATTTGCTCTTTAAAACAGATATAACATTGAATTTCATAAACATACAAAAAATAATGGTTACAAAAATTATGAATAACAAATTTGAAATATAGAATTGAATTAATTTAAACAAATAAAATAGGTTTGTTTATTACATAGTCAATAACATTGTATTTAGTTGAGTCTATTTTAAACATACTTACATTTACAACGATATAACTAGATTAACTGTATTTTTATGAGGAACCATGTTTATACATTTATTGCTGTATTATAAGGCTTTAACAAATTTACTTTTGGTTCAATCAAAGGCTTTTATATTTTATTGCACATGCCCTTAGCAACGTTTTTATAAAAATATATGTAAAATCATACATTTTTACCATTGTAAGCCCAACAAGGTTGCATAAGATTATTAACAGGATGTTTACTTAGTGCTGCCATAAAAAATATGATGTTTTGTTATATTCCATTTAAAACTTTGGTTAATTACCTAAAGCTTAAGCCAGATGACAGATTTAAAAGTTTTATTATTTATTATTGCTTCCTTTAAAGCTCAGGCGTTTGATTTTATTATTATACAAATTTACATGATAATTGAAACAATATAATTTAGGCACGGTAACACTAAATGTTAGTCCTTATTTTTGACATTTACCAAAACAAACTTGTCGGACATGCTAAAAACTGCACAATGATAGATATTTAAAGCGTGAATCTATTGGAATCATGATAATCATGATGTATAAATGGGATGGCATGATAAAATATCTGGCAGAATCACAGCTGCAATTGTCTAAGGAATCATAATTTTAATACTTTTAATACAATACGGTTCAAATTGGATACAGCTTTGTTATCTATTTTCATTCATTGTTTTTATTAGTTGTTTAACTATTTACTAAATTAGAATTTGTTATATTGCGTTACATAACTTATATTAAATGGCTATGAGAAGATAAAACTTACAAATTGTAATAATAGAAATACGATTTTTTCAATGTCTTTGGTATCCAATTTGTAGATCGAGAATGTTTCTACTTACATACATAACAACATAAAATCTTTATAAAAAACGTCACGATAAACAATCTTAAAGAATATTGGTTCAAGCAAACATGGAAACATTATTGAGCTTTGGAAAATTTCGTCTTAAAAGATAAAGGTGTTACCTACTGAGATCCACAATCAAATATAGATTACTAAATTCATAGAACCCGGACAAATATACACGATAAAACTGTTTACAGAACATTTAAAATAAATGCCGTAATTCACACCCTGTACATATTACAATCTATCAATCACTGATATGATAAATTGGCAAATCGTATCAATACTTGAAATTTTACAAAAATATTTGGCATTATATAGGCACACATAAAATTTAGTAAACTATAATTGGTTGTGACTTACACTACCGAAAAATTTCATGTTCCCCGACGATAACTGGTCCGGTTATCTCAAAGAGAGTTGGTGATGTTCTGGAAGAGTCGCTTGCCCCACCACGTTTCAAGGTCGAAGGGTTTGAAGTCATGTAGAACTGGACTTGGTTCATCGTCTTGGTAGTACAAGCTTGTGGGTAGTGTGGGCGATGAGCTTCCAGATCCTGAAAGAATTATATACATACAGACCATGTCTTGTTTTATGTAAAACACTTGTGCATAAACATAAAATATACACATATATATCTATCAATAAAACCGAATCTCCAAATGTGTTTTTAAGCGCAAAATCTGAATGATATAAGTAAATGAGAAGGGCTCAACCAATCCGCAATAAATTTTTGTGTGTTTTTGTAAAGTCATATGGAAGGTATTTATGGAGATAAAACAAGTCTAATGAGTGCAGCGGACCGCTGAACATAAATATAGTTTAAAAAACGAAAAACACGCTTTGATGATAGACTCAACTGAACGGATATTTAAATTCTGTTGTATAGCATACAAGTGCTTTGTAAATAAAAAATTGAAAAGATTGGTAAAATTGATCGCGAGCCGGAATTCGGAGCCGCGCCATTTTTGCATCAATTTAGCAAAGTTAAATTGATGCAAAAATAACATGTGTTCTATCGATATTATATTATTATTGAAATAATTTATATTGGTTGAGATGGTTCTTAATCATCTCAATAGATGGCGTGGGGTGTCCCTTAGACACATGAAAAAAGAGTACAAGATTGTTGAGGCGGGATTAAGGGTGGCAGAGGTTAGGAGTTCCTTTAGTTTGGCAGAATAAGGCGGGTTCTAATCGTCTTGTGATCAAATTTTTTCCTTGAAAATTTCTCATCAACTTAAACAAAATAATAGCCTCACTTATACAGTACTGTATATATAAGAAAAGTATATATGTGAGTTGGTAACATCAAAATTCATTGTGCATTTTGAAGATCAAAGCATATTTATTGACAGACAGCGGAAAGTGAGTTTTATATCTTCCAATGTTACATATACAGCATGTAATTTTGTATGTTGAATACATAGCACAGAAAATGTTGTGGAATTTAATGGCTGGAAACTTTGCACGAGTTTCCAATAGCAATGATGTTTGCACTAACCACTACACCAAGGTTTTTATTTGCATTCATTGACCTCAAATAAAACTTAAATTTGGTAATTTAAATCATATCTTATGAACAAACCCACTATCAAGGAATGTGATGTTATCAATATATCAAAATTTTTCTTCATTGTTGCATAGACTTTTGCAAATCTGTTATTTTATGAGACAGGGATCATAAGATAGTAAATTTAAAAAGTTATCTCACCTATTGTACTTGTAGGTGTTGAAGGTTCACTGTCACCATTTGCCGTTTGCGTCCAAGCTGAAATAGTCAAACAAATCTCTGATTTATTTTAATTAGAAATAAAGACTGTTTCTAAATTAGTACCACTTACATTTTGAGAAAATCTGTCTCAAAATGTTACAGGTTATCTTACAAATGACACAATTTGATCGTAAACTGAATCAGTATGATCCTATGATAAAGTTTTTCCTCTAGTTAAAAAAATGATGTTCAAAGATTCCATTACATACATACATAGATACAGGCCAAGATAATAAAAGAGTGTTAAAAATATATATATACACAGTAACTACCTTTAATACTTATGTTTACTACTTTAGAGTTGGTATGAATAGATAAAACAGTATGTAATATAAACACAATAAGCTACCTTAAAAATCTAACCTCAGTGTGACTTAAATATAAAAAGATTGACACTTTAAATGCATCTAGATAGTTCTTATTGAAAAGCAATAATAACTGATTGTCTGGGTTATGTATGTTTATTTTTACAAAATTGTGGGCCAATACATTAGAAGAATCTTGACCACATATAATTTGTACTTTTTCCCACTGTAGCTACTCTGTTATAATTTGAAAATTGACTTACTTTCACTTATATATTTAATTATTTCCTCGTGTTGCGGTGTTATAACACTGTGCTGTATCCTTTGATGGACTGTCTTTTTACCATTGGAATGAAAAATTGGTTTCGGCATACTGAAATGAATACGAAGCATCCAATTAAACCATATTTTTCTCGCAAAAGAAACTATTCATATTATGTATAAACATGCGTGAACCTTTGAGCGGAGGTTATGTAAAGAACTGTGATGAAATTATTTAAGTTTTAAATTGCATCATATTGAATAAGTGTTACATACTTAATAATTTCTCCATTATCAGCGTCAGAAGACCTTCTATTATGATCTTTTCGGCTGTCTAATCTTTCCAAATTTTGCGAGAGACCTAAAGAAAACAATTATTTTAGATCAATTAAGGACGGCAGGTGGATAGCGGAAACTGGTAAAAATCAATTTTATTTCATGCTCCATAGGGTTACCTCTCCGAGTTTTAGCAACAATCTTGCTAGGTCCCTTAGATACAGTATACATTTTAATTTTCCTACAAATTTTAAATTTTGTTACGAATTTACACTACCCAGTACTATTCCAATACGACCAACTTGATGCGAGTTGTGACAACTGACAACAACAGTCAACAAAAATCAACGTGACAGCTGATAATGCGGATATTATGTTGCTATAATATTAATTTTTAGTAGTAGCGCAGTTAAATTAACATTAAATAACAACAAAATAAAACAGATACAAGACATGAACATAACATTGAGATAAGTATTTAAATTTAAACAATTACTAAATTGTTTTGTTTTTAAAGTAATTTTCATATTTTACTTAAATTTTTATACAAGATTTTAGAACGAATGCATGTTAAATTGGCGGCAAATTCAAACAATATTCATAACAATGGAGACTTATTGGCATAAATCAATCTATGATTCTATCGCCTGTCTATATAAAAATCAATTGCTGTACGACAGGCTCGGTAAAATTCAAAAATGCCTTGGCCGATTTTGATAATTTTTTGCTTTGATGCATTCATCATACTCATTTTTTTTGGCGCTGCGAAGTGCTTGGTCAGGTAGTTTAATATAATATTACTATGCTATTAGTAAATGTAAATTTTAGTATTCTTAAAGGAATCATCCTACTGTATAAATGTGAAGTTTTGTGGTAATATAGTTTTAAATCATATTTATCTATTCACTACCAAGACGTAAGTATCATCTTATTCCGATAAACATACATCCAAAAATTGTTACTAATTCTCGCATTTATAATATTAGTATCTACCTGTTCATAGCAAGATAGTAGGATGTGTAACTCAAATAAGTAATTAAATTTTAATTACTAATCTGTAGTTACCTACAAAAGTTACTATCTATTAAGATGTAAAGTTTAAGTTTAAATTAATGCAAAATTTTAAATAAGTGATACCTGTAAAATCAACTTATCTTGACCATAATATATAAAATGATTAATCATAAGTAAAATTGGGATTTTATTATAAAATTTATTTTATATATGTATTATTTTATTAGACTCAAAAATTATAATTTCCTACGTTCCATTAGATCCATATTCAAAAGTTTAGCTAGCGTGCGTAAATCCGTTAAAAACGTAAACAATTTAAAAAAATGTCCGGTTTGTGGAAGCGTTATGCTGAGCTATTTCCTTCAATTACTTGAACTGACGACAAAATTATTGTGACGTGAATTAATAAGACATGCAATAGTCTCGCAAAAAGTACTTCCTGGCATAACTGGTTTTATAGCCTACTTTTTACCCGATTTGATAAGGATATGTTTTATGGATAGGTATACTATTATTATCTTAAAGTCCTCTTTGTGTAGTGATGAAATATGAAATACACACACAGAAGACAAAAAATGAAACATATCTTAACTTGTATTGTATTTATAATTATTATTCATTGTTTATTTGTGTATTTTTAAGCTAGCGTACATATTTATCAATTTATTTGACGATTGTATCATTAGCCCCGAGGTACTTAGGTATAATAATTAATCACGAGGTAGGTACATAGTATAAAAAAAAGTCGCTTTCCGCCGTCTGTGGGTCGCTTAGATCTTAAAAAAATACGCAATAGATTTTAATGGGGGTTGTTTTAATAAATAAAACTAATTTTACACATAAAAATGTTTTTATATGTACAAACTAACGTGTGGGAACCCGGAGCAAAAGCTAGTAATAAAAAAAATTTACAGATAAATAAATAGAAACAAATATTTATTTGTTTACATTCAGCTATTTCGATACAAATGCAATTGAAATAGCCCCAGCTTACAACCGCAATACGGTCACTTTCGCTATTGTAAGTTAACTTTCACTTAACGACCACTTTAATGCACAATTGCGGATGTATCGAATCTTGACTCATTTTGCACACTCGACTTAGTTTAACTGGCAATTAGCACACATTTTTATGTTAAAATATGCAGCGATAAACAGTCCTATCAATAAAAAGACATTCAAGTTTAAACTAGCTTTTTCTTTCGTTCCATTTAAATGAAATTAAAAAGTAAAAAAAAAAAATTATGTATCTTAGCATCAAATAAACGAAACATCAAATCAATATAACGTCTTGTTGGTAGCATTTTAAACAATATCTTCGAGTTCTATACATATCCTACAGATATAACTACTACGATACGGCAACTATAGTCCCCCAAACGATAAGGTCTATATTTAACATAGTAATGTTAGTAGCATTAAAAATTTTAAATTTATGAAACAATAAAACTCTTGTAAAATTCATATACTGTACATTAATCTATACGTATAATATTCTGTTGTCTGTCTCTATAATAAAATAACGATGAATAAAAATTTGATTATGGTCGTAAATTATAGGTGTCCAAAAGATATTTTCGGTCTTATCTAGCTATAAGACATTTAGAGGATTGATTAGATATGTAATAGCCGTAAAAGTCAGTTTTATATTTGGCTTACATGGTTGAATTTGTGTTCGCAATATAGACTAAAAATTACAAAAGTTCAAATAACGCTATTGTCGTTAGTCCTCCCACAATGCAGCTAACGGGATTATGGCGGCGCCACTTCGAAGTTTGTTAACACTCCGGGAGATGTAAGTACCTTTTGTTTATCTGTATGCAAAATGATACAAATGTTTTGTCAACATGATTGCGAAAAATAGTAGAAATATATTTATTTGAATTCAATGTAATAGACATAACATATTTGGTAATTGATATTTTCGTCGAAATATTTTTATTTCATATTACCATCTAAAATTTTATATTAATCAATACTTAGTATCTTCAGTTCTTGATATTCCTAAATTCACTCAAATTATTTTACTTATAGGTCCATTCATAAATGTGCTATAAAACGATAAAAATTCAAACACCCTAAAATATACATACACTTATTATAACTAAATGCAGTAATAATAAGTTTCTTTCTTAAAACTATACAATATAGGTATGACCCGAAACTTCGTATTCAAATACTATTTCCATTTTTTTGCTCATCTACAATAGGGCACTGGCCTGAAATCAGACATTTATTTATAAATTATGATATTATTGTGTTTTTTAACCATGCTACGACACTATTTCGAAAGTGTGGGTGAAGTGGCTCTATGTGTAATCTTGGAACGGTTTTGGCTACATCAGTATTGACGTCAACCCTTTAGGTTATTCGTGTATATGCCTATTAATAAAATCGAACTTACATTTATTATAGGTACACTACGGAGTAGCTACCTTTTGTTAGTTTTCCGTACAAAGACATTGTTAATTCACATATAACATAACAGTATGATATTTCACTTCTGGATATGCCAGGAAACATAAATCATCTTATTATCTATCTAATAAGTTAATTCGAACATTTCTAATCAAATTAAAATCATTTATTTATTTTTGATAGGAGAAATTATAATTATTTCATTTGGACTGTACTAAAGTTTAAGTTACTGGTCATAATTGGCGACAAAGAGCCAACGACGCATTCCGATTTTGGACTTAACCCAGGGACTCCTCTAAAAAATTATAGTTTAAATGAATAAGAAAGTTAAGTTTAATGTAGGTTGTAAATAAGGTTTAACCTCTTCAAACTACGTATGTGCTAATGGTTTAATTACCTCTCCTTGCAGTGTGTAATTGACGCGGTTAAATTAATTGCCTCAATCATTGTGATTGTACTAAGCTCAGCTGCTACTTTTATGCATAGTCAAACCAGCGAATACTACGACAATAATACAGATAAAATAATCATTCAACGTAAAATACTCTGATCTTTGCAACTATTTAACAAACGTTTCTATATGTAAATAAATAAATCCATTAATTAAATCCCAGACTCCCGCCAAAAGCGTAGTTGCAGTATCCCTGTATCATTCACATCATCAATTCTCAGTCGTCCAATCAGAGTGGTTCGCGCCATCCAGAAGCGTGCGCGCCTTTATCAAAACTGTGATAATGTGGTCTAAGCGGTTGTATTCACTAAACAATAACAAAATTACCTACTTAAAACGGGCCGTGCTGATTGCCGGGCCATAACATAAGTGAACTTCGGACTGCAAGCACACGCGGCTGCATTTCGTGAAAAAAATAAAACATTTTCAACTACAAAACCAGTCCTGCGGTTTGTTCTCGCGCCTTGTTTCAAAAACGAATAATAAAGACGATATCCCGTCGCAACATTGTTATGAAAATAAACCTAGTTTGGTATGGACGAAGCTTTAATAATTAGGAAATATTAAAGTTGGCGTGTTTATAATGAGTAAATAATAAGAAGTGATAGTTGTGTGACTTGTGTGCTAGAAAAGTATCAAATCAATCTCGTGTCCAATTTTAACAGACTCTTGTAAGTATTATTGATATATTATCGTTTGTGAAAATTTTGTAACTATGTATAATTATTAACATTAAACAAGATTTTTTATTTTAGATTTAAATCATCATTCACATAATTTTGTTTTATTTCAATAATAATATAATGGATTTCATTCATATTTATCATTTATATGCATAATAACGATTTTCTTTTTCTATTTCACTTAAATTAAAATTTATATGTACTTTTCTATCGATCCTAAAAACGAAGGACGTTTTCGTATTGACACGTTTTATTTTTTTTTAATTTTGTTATTTGATTACTCCGTGGGTTTTCAATCGACCGCCGTAATGTTTTTTGGGGAAATTGTTGTTATTTTGTCTCATTTTAGAATTTGGTGGTAAAGTACATCCCCAAAAGGAAGAGGTCCTCAATTCGACTCTATTTTTTTTATCTGTTACCTCTTCTTTTTTACTGGGTGAGTTGATTTTGATGATTCTTTTTCTATTTGAAAGCTGTTACCTCCCGTATGGTCATCATTTAAGGTCTTATTTAAGTTTGGTTTAGTTCTGGCAATTTTAGGTTGGTTTAGTTGTTCATAAAAAATATCAATATATTAGTTAGATATAAATTTAATATTTAAATCATACCTACAAATAATAACCTACATACTTTGTTTAATATTTATGGCATGAAAGTCAAGGTTACAAAGCAAAAAGTTCCCTAAAACAAGCAAAAAATGGCTTACAACAAAAACAAATTGTTTCAAAACTATACTATATAATAATCTATCTGTGCGATAAAGAGTTATGTGTCATTTATATTATCTTTATTAGTAATTACAGTTTAATACCATTTGTTCCTACGTGTACAAACTTTTCAGCACCCATTATTTTTTTATGCACTTTAAGATATTCTATATCGTCTGCTTTTTTATATTTATTAAAAAAAAAAGAAATAATATTCATTCACTTAGGTACCCCATTATGTTTCTTTTTTACGCTTTGTTGAAGTATAGGAAATGAAATCATTTTCAATCACTATACTCGCAACTATAATTCCAGTTAGATTAAATAAAACGAATATCCAATTTTTCATTGTTTTAGGTACGTATTCACAAAAACAAATGAACATATATTTCTTATATGAAAGAAAATTAATACTCGTATAACATCTAATGATTACATTTAATTATCATTGATTAGAAACAATAAACAATCCGTAATACGTGATGGCCTTATACGATTTAAATACTACAATAATTATTATCATCAGTAATGGAACATAATCAGTTACCTTCTAGACTTATAAAACAAGTATTCAAGCAACTTGATGACATATTACAGTTGCAAGTTTTTCCAACATTATTTCGTTGGCTATGGGAACTAGAGTTTCTATCATATTGCCCGTGTTTTTCTCACTATATGTTTTAATTAATAAAAAAATCTAGACATCCATACAATATTATTCGTATGTTAAAATTAGCGTTGTAGTTTTAATATTGTTTTAACAATTACTCTATCTAATTTTTATCACATACAATATATACATCTACATTAAATATTACGCTGTAATTTAAAATTAACGTTTTAAAATAATCAAATATATATTTTTACATTTACAATAAAATACAAACATCGTTCACAGCACGTGACCGATTGATGGCTACCGTTAGACAGTAACGTAAGTACATTTTTATTCCGTGGTAATAGGTTTTTAAATAGATGCGAGTGACAGCGGAACCGTGTCGTGCGGAAGTCGCGGTGTGAAGTTCCGATAATGGCAACATCGCTGATAATATCAGGCACCGTTAGCACGCAATGCATCGTTTATGCATTGCATATGAATTATGAGCGTACTTGTGGCCAATAGTTACGATTTTTGATTCTGTAAATATTTACTATGTTGTCTGTGCCGTTGTATAAAGGTTAGTTATATATTATCATAAAGGCATTTCTCCAATAATCCCTAATTTAAATTGGATGTATTAAGTAATCAGTAATATGCTAAACAGTAAAAAGGCGGAAGTATCAATTGTAACAATAGTCAATAAAGTGATATGCGCCTAATCGATGTAAGTGCCATATATGCCATAAAACCAGCAGTATCACGATGTATTACCAGCATTTCGTAGCATTTCTATGGCTATTGTTTTATTTTGATACATAAGCTATATCAATGCTAAGTCCGTCAAAATCCGTTCAGTGGTTTTCGCGTTAGAGTAATATACATACTTACATACTTTCGTTTATAATACTAGTAGTATAGGATAGTAGGCTTATTTATTGATTGAATATATGTAATTAGGAACTCTTTAATCTCAATATTAAGTTGTACACAAATCAATAATAAAACAGTTTTTATGATTATATTTATCAATTGGTAATCAAAAAACAACGAACGATTATCATAAAAAAATAAATATTTAATTGACAACCCAAAGTTATGCAAATATTTAAAAAACAACGATTTTCGTCATTCCATATAAATGTAATGTTACCACAGTCACATTGTTTAACCGACGTTGCGAATATTTCATAAATTGCGTACCTATATAATGAAACAAACTTAAACTGTATTTTAAATGTACATTAAAACAGATTGAGTATAAAGAATGTCCAGCAAGCCATTTTACTTTTCTATATAAGGGTACCGCTGACTGCTTGGGTCAAAAACTGCAGGCTTGCATTGCTTGTCTAGTTTGATATTTGCTTATCCACATTTCTTAGCAAATGAAAGCAAAAAGACTAATGTGTATTACTACTATTACTAACTACTTACCTGTATTACAAATACATGTGTTTGTTTGTTTATCTTTTTTTCAAGACGTCACAGAGCTATTTAATAATTTGATTTTTGTGTCTGGAGATAACTTGAACGCTAGAGAGTGCCATATGCTCTTCTTAATCGCGGTGAAACAAGTTATTTCACAGGAATTTCCTTTAACTACGTGTTGAAACACGCGAAAAGCTATTTTATGTCAGCGATGCACCCTGGCCTCGCTTGTTGTACATATATAGCATCCAGAGATTATCGCTTTCAAACAAACAAGGAAGCTTTGTTATAATTAATACATAATATAGATTTCTTTTACTTTAATGTTTGTATAGGCTTGAATAACATTCGCAATTATATGTAGACAGAAAAAGCTTAAAAACATATGGAATAATAACACTTTTCTGTGCCTACAATGTATGTCTATGAGATTCTTTATTCGACCATAGGTTTCTAATTGCCTGAACAGATTTAAATGTATGCCTTATCGCTAGAGTTAAGCAATAAATTAAAGAATGTGTTGTTAATCGTATTAAAGGCTAGTTTTAATTATTGTATGTTTAATTTTTATCTATGATTCATTTGCATTTGCTACAAAATTTACAGTATTTTAATTATCTGTGCCCAATGCAATCTTTCTCAGTTCGTAACGGGGTAAGGGGACGGAAACATAAAATATTTTATGAAAAAAAAAAAGCTAATTCGTTTAACCTTTTTAAACATTGACAAACCCGGAAACCACTGCCATTAATATGTCTGTCTGTAAACACTGTTTATCTATGTTTATTACAGGTAATGGAGCAATTTAAAATGAATTTAAAAGTTTAATGGTACTTCTAGGTGTTTTAATCCAACTGGTACGAAATTGAGTGCATACGACTGCACTATAAATAACATAATACTATTTATGACATTTATGAATTTATCAGAACAGTTCATGTACAATTTAACAGTTAAATCAATCAATTTTCTATAACCTAATAGCTCCTCACCTACCAACAGATACTATTTTATACTATTTTTCAGGTAACTCATAATGGCGAGACACAGGATAGTTTTCTTGGTGTTATTTGTGAATCTTGTTAGCTGTAACAATAACAACACTAGCATTCCCACGCCGTCTGTATACGAGTAAGTTTGTTGAATATTCATATTCATTTATATACTCATACTTACTGTGATTTTGTTTGTGAATGCGAGATAAGAAGCGTTCACAGGTTGGGGTTTGAAACAGTTACTACGTCACCTCACTTATTTTTAAGTTATATTGAAGAGAGAAGTCACATGAAATTGTAGAATAAATTTGTAATAACAATGACTGACAGCCGTTAAAAATTGCGTTAAAAACTGAGGCGTGAACAACATTTACAAAGACTAGTTAATATGAAAATATGTGTATGGTATTTATATGTATATTTGTTATGTATACGTGACGTAAACGAGCGAATGACAATAAGTAATTAGAAAAAATGTAGTAAATATTGTAGAAGCCTATCTCTCTGCATGGCATTGCCCAAAATCATATATTGCAAATATTCTAACATTATTACGCCGATCTTCTGTCAACTTGATCCTTCTGGTGTGACAATAAAACACACATTGATTAAGATTTACACAAATGCAAACAATTCATAATTTCAGGCCATCGTGGACGTATAAATGCGTGCCAGACGAAGGTTGTCAACGGTCGCAGTCACCTGAGCCGACGCTGAGTAACGTAACTGGAACAGTGTATGAAAGCTTGGACCTCTGTCGCACCGTTTGTGGCAGGTTTGGCGGAATATGGCCGAAGCCTGGTACCGCCGCGTTAAGTATGCAGACGGTCAAAATACACCCTAATTATTTGAGGTGAGATGTTTCTATATCGATATATGATATGTTGACTAACAGTTTGTGAAAATTAAAACATGATTTATAAATATAGACTACTAGCTGCGCCCCGCGGTTTCACCCGCGTAAGTCCGTATCCCGTAGGTATCGGGATACAAAGTTGCCTATATGTTATTCCAGTTGTCCAGCTGTCTACGGAAAAAAATTCATTGCAATCGGTTCAGTAGTTTTTGCGTGAAAGAGCAACAAACACACACACATCCTTACAAACTTTCGCATTTATGATATTAGCAGGAAGAGTTAATTTAGGATGCATATTTAAGACTCTAATTGCGTCTGTTTGTGAATGAATGGTTTTCTTTACTATCGTTTGTACAATGCCGTATCATAATAATAAAATGACCAAGATTTTAATCACGATATATGCTTTTAATGTGTTTTCATACAAGTGTGTATAATTAATTACTTTATGACTATGAATTTAATTTAGATTAAGATAATAATCAAAAGCATTATCATGTAAATGTAGTCATTGATGTTTCCGAACACGAAGTAAATATACATGGACTTTATTAACCGACATCAAGGAATAAGGCCAGCGATGGCAAACTGATTATGCATCGAGGTTTCTAGGTTAATTTGCATGAGTCTCTCTTCGATTGAAAGAGAATGTTTACTACAAAACGAGACTCTATTAGTAGTATTTATTTACTTTATGCTCCTTTTAAACTTTAATATAAGGGAAGTCTGATACTTGGTGTAAGGATACCAAACATGAAGCACTAATGAGCATTCAAATTATTTTCCTTACGTTGTGTGTATATTTATTATTATGCTGGAGAACTTTGATACGAAAAGTAATGACTTGATTGTGTTTGCATCATCCATATTACACTATTTATTACATACTTTATGATGATTAATTGCGCCGTTATAGCTTATGTATAGCGTTATAAATAACTAGCTGCGCTTCGCGTTTTCACCCACGTAAGTCTGTATCCCGTAGTAATATCGAGATAAAATTTTGCATTTGTTATTCTAGTTGTCCAGCTTTCTACGTACCAAATTTCATTGTAATCGGTACAATAGTTTTTGCGTGAAAGAGTAACAAACACCCATACATACTTACAAAGCTTCGCGTTTATAATATTAGTAGGATAAAAGAGAAAATGTCTTTGATGAAACGTTGAAGTTATCCATTCTTTATACTTTGACTGAAATGTTTTACTCATAAGATATAATATCTGCTCAAATATTGTTATAAAAATCATATTTCTACAATAGCGTTTCCCAGCCCAACGTAAAGCAGGAAATTTATAATACAATTTATGAGCAAATTTTATTGTTACATAGCATGACGACATTGACTCGTATTTTGATTGTCAAATATAAATATTTTGTGAAAACTATATAAGTACTATGGAGATACGTTAAAAAAACTTTAAGGTATTTTTATATTCCATATATAGCTATGTCACTCAGAGAAGTTGCAGCTTTCTAATGGTGAAAGAATTTTTGTAATCGATCCATTGGTTTTTGTTTGTAAACGCTGCAAACATACAAAAATTTCTTTATAATATTAGTGTGGATAACCATTAACATGTAATAATAGATAATAGAGCTAGAAATACATCTCGGCACATAAACCACAGATTGTTACATAGTTAGTACGTAAATGTAAACGTTAACTCAAACGACAGTCGCACATTAAAAACCTATAAATCGGAGCTTTCAATTAAGTTCAGAAATAGTTCACGCCAGTTTGTGTTTATAGTATTGTTGCATTCCAGGAATATACGGTACTTTCTATTTTTGAACTGGGTTAAAACGATCGAATGCTGCAGGATAGTTATCAGGTAGAAGTGATTACGAAATTGTATAACCTAAGTACTATAATTGCTTTTTATCTAAAATGTAACCAATTTCAAAGCCACACAAAAGGGAATAATAAATTAATATCATTACTATAAGCGCTACCCACTCATCTATTTGAATTCGGTGCTAACCAAGCCATGTAGGCAATAGGTGTGTAGTAAGTTACTACTTGTTATACTATTTAGTAAGAAGATAGTATTTTTTTTTTATTATTATATTGTATCTCTCCATAATACTCGGTACCTTCAGAAAGACAGTACCCGGTATTTTGTATATAAAACACAATAATAATTCGCAAAAGGTTATTTCAAAGAGGAAGTAAACGATAATAACATAGCGTCATTATAGCTAAATACAATATAATTTACATTATGCGATAGCTTCTATAATCGCTGTTCGCTACCGGTCGCTCGTCAACGCATTAGTTTAATTGAACAAAAACATATATACCGCTAATCAAATTATATGTAACTATATCAATATATTATTGACAATATATTGATTTATAAATATTATGTCAATAATAATCATAGTATATTGGTAACTATTATTGAATACTGTAGGTTGTTTAGGAAAATTAATATACTTACTTAAGTATACGTACAGCTTTTAGTACTCATAAGGTATAATGAGGTAGGTGTTTTATGAGAAAAACAGGGATATGCGCCTACCTATATAATCGAAGCATTTGTCGTAATTGCTACACCTGACAAAGCCGTTCAAATTGAAATATTTTAACATTTAAATATCACAATAAATGTTCAATCAACTCAAAGAAAGGTGAAGGCTGGATTTTTATTGAATTAGTTAACTCAGAAATTTCGACTGGGTGAATCAATTTTGATTCTTCATTTTTTAATTGAAAGCTGGTGCTTCCCACGTGATCTTACTTAAATTTACTCTAGTTCTAACAATTAGAGTGCGATTTACGTTTAGATTTTTTCCTAAATTAGTTATGTAGTGATGCGATTGACTTATTATGCTTTCGCTCGTTCATATTCAACTTAATTTCCATAGGAATTAAATAATAAATAAGATGTTATGGTGAGTAATGTCTAGAATACAATTTCTTCCACATGATTTGTTCAAATTGATACGCAATTTCTAGTCAAATAGCAGGTACTGTCTCCTGTCCGTCTATCTATTTTAGTCAATGCATGGTGACGCTAGATGCGTCACTCACGACGACATAACACATGACGGTTATTCCAAACGTGTATTTATAAGCGCTTGCTTGCTATAGTTTATAGTGTATATTATATTGATATTGTTATACGATACTGCACATTGATATTTATGGCCTTGTCATTTAGTTAAACCAGATTAGAAGTTGCAGTTTGCATGGATCTGATTGCAGAATCGTGTCTGTGATTTTTTTGTCATAACTCATAGACGATAAGCTTAATTTGATCTATAAAACAACTTTTCAATGACTCAACAAATTGAAATATTTTATTGGTCTTAAGAAGTTTGTCTACGATGAAAAAGAGATTTTTTACGCAACCAGTACCTTGTCTCATATGTGATACTATTTTTAAATGTGTCTGGTACGGGTTTTATAATAAATATATTTAAGATTCTACAAGGGCTATTAGGCGTTAAGCTGATATTGGATCAACCAACAAGAATGATGACCGATAACGCGAACATAATATGTTGATTTTACTTCCTACACACGTGACCTTTTTGCATATTATAATGGATTCTTGAATGTGGCCTAGCTTTGTTTGGCTGTTTGCTTTTATAGCTTTTTTCATTGAATATATATGAACATTAAAAGGCTATTTATTATCCTAACCGTGTTAATTGTTCTTTCGTTTTATCAAACGTGATATGATATCCGATGTATGGATTTTTTGATATAATTTTATCTAGATGGAAATGTACAAATCCAGATAAGATAACTGCGGTCTTTGCATTAAATATTAGTAACCGATAACCTACCCCATTTTTATAATAGAACATGATTTAAAAGCCACGTCTAAATTATGTGTAGTTGAAGGAATAAATTGTTTGGTTTCAAATTCAATCAAACTCAGTTCGAAATTCAAACAGCTACGATTTATTTATTAAAAGGATATGTAGGTACCTATTTATCAGACATTGAAATAAAAATCTGATACTATTGCATGAATGTTATTTTCTTCGAGCCATATAAGTAATACTGGTATATATGTCTCTTATTCCAAAAATGATTCCCTAGCATCTTATATTGGATTAGTATTAATACTGTACAACCCCAGTTGAATCGGTCGTTGAACGCTGAGTGTGCGCCGTCCTTACCTCAACTCTACTTTCGAAAGGGCTCGCATATAAATCTTTTTATTTTTTGGGCACCATCCAACCGCTTCTGAGACTACGATAAATTTAGCAAATAACCACTAGGTATAACTATAAATAAATTCAGTAGTCGATACGCGACGTGATCTTTTGTAGACGTAGTAAATAAAAATAAAATATATAGGCGTCTGTTGTTCTCCGCTTACAGAGCGTTCACAATTTTACTATTTATTTTTATATGTATTTACATTAATATTATACTAGCGGTCGGTCCCTAGTTCACCCGTGGTACATATATGGCTCCTATGAATCACGTACATATAATACGGTGAAAGATTTATTGAAATTTATTGAGTTTCTGAGAACGCGTTCAAGCAAAAAATAAACTCTTCAGCTTCATATTATTAGTATAGACTCGACTTTATTTTTTTCTCTGTTTGATGACCTGTATCACATTTTCCTAATTACAAATGACTACTGTTGGCTCACAGTTATATATACTATAATATACCTAACAACAGTATATGAATACTTTGTGAAATCGCTCAAAGGAAATGAATAATCAGCGCAACATATTGAGAACTACAGATAAACCGAATAAAATTGGTTCCAACCACAGATAACATAGTCCCAACTAACCATCGCCCACCATCTTAGCTACAACAACATTAATTTGGATAAAAGCAGTTTAGCCATATAGATAAAGGTGAATGAAACTTTTATATGATATAAAAGTTTAGAAGGAAATGTCAAGTTATGTAAACTTTTATAAAGATAAAAGATTGGGAAGAAACTGGCCTTCGAGACACAGTTCACCACTAGATCGAAGGTCAGGGTCTGTAGTATTTTGTACCTACTACTTTTTCTGTTTTGTAATAAATAAAAAAAAATAATTAAAAAAAGTTATAAATAAATAAATGTTCCGATGATGTCTGCATTCTTGCCTCATGTCTCTTATTACGAAGTATCTATTAAAAAGCAATAATATATACTATAACATACATAACTCTGTGACGAATATCGAACATTCGCTAATACAATAAAACTGAACTATAAGGAAACGTGATAGTTGCATGTTTCGCAACGTATTTTATTACACTGACTTATGAGTAGTACTTAGGGTCAACGAACGGTGTTAAATATATTCAGTATTTATTATTTGCTTATTATATTAGAAAATAAATTCTTTTGCGGGTTAACGTACGCGCATAGTTAGCGGTATTAAAATAGAATAACCAGGGACTGGATTTGGTAGAGAAATTATTAGTAGGCACTTACTGAATATGGAAATAAAAATTTAGCTACGAAGGATTTTGTGAGTGAGGTTTACTTTAATTTTAAATTTTATAGCATTTCAATGTTTTATATTCATTTGGAGGTGGGAGTTAAAGTATGCACTAAAAATAAATGGTTTTCGAACGTCGATCCTCAGCATAATAAAAAGTGGATAACTTTATATCGAAAAATTAGTAGAATCCGCTAGAAACGCCGAAAGAAAATGCTAGTTTTTTATATAATGTTTTTATTTTTTAAGTATCTCATTCGGAGGCGACCGTGGGAATTACTATACATCCTCAATGATAGACTAATCGATTAAATTAGCTACATAGTTTTTTCATGCTTTTCCCAGTTATCCTTTATCGAGTAGAGGACTCGATATATAGATAAAAATATGTTTTAATAAGAATTAGCTGCCGAGATTAGCTCTTAAATATTGAAGAATCCATCAAAAAAAAAGAATTATTGATTAAAATATAGATAGAATTCTAACCTACATCATTCTTAGGCACGCAGGAAAAAAAAAACATTTGTAATTTCAATGCAACGTTTAATTAAGGTAATGCGTTGGAAAACACAATGTGATAAAATTAAAATATTTAAACGCTATCAATACAAAGTTTATGATATTTATCTTATATAAAATTTTTATTTTATGATATTTAAAATATATAAAATTCCCGATTTACAATTTTAGTTACCAAACTCCTCCGAAACGGATGGACCGATTCTTATGAAATATTGTGTACATATTGGGTATGTCTGTACATTGATTTCGTGTGCTGTAAAAAAATATATATATCAATGAATAAGAGCTGAATCGCAATAGCTCCATAGAATAGGGTACAAAAAATTTCAATTATAATAGCCATTATTGTCAAATGTTGAAGAAAAAAGTAAAAAGTCCTGTAAAATATACTAAATTGAAATAAGTAATTGAAAATTAATTGATGTTATGTTATAATGCTTGAATTAACACAGATAACATATGTAAAACAATGTCATTTACTACATTTGAGTTAACCTATTACTTATATTGTTACTTTAGCCTTGGGAAAACAATTACTTATGTAGTCAATGCGTTTTTAATGAGCAGGTGTCGCGATGTTAGTTCACACAGTGAACCATATGTATTGATTGTTTATTTCCCTTGTTAAGCTTGTTTAGTTATGAGTTTTCAACTTCAGTTACAAGTTATACAATACCTTGTACATCAATGAGATTTTATGAAAAATATTTTCGTGTATATTTTATGAATAGGTGTGGAATTTTAAAGTATTTATTTGAACTACATCCGACAACTTGCATATTACAATGCATTGTAATTTGCTATAATTTTTAGGTAGGCGTTGAAATTTTTAGTTGCTTAAATTTGGATTGGGCCTCATTGGTACAATTTATGACCGTTTCGACCATAATCCAAAATTACATTATGACACAACTCTTTGCATACTTTATTTCACTGAATATGAAGTTGGTACAAGTAATTTTAAATGAAACCCGTATTTAATATACTATTACAAGTACCTAACGCATAAAAATAAATACTTAAATAATTCTTAGAGATACAAAATGCTTTCAATAATACAGTTAGAATTTATATTCATTTATATACCAGTAACAATGCATAAAATTAACCTAAAAATGTTCTTTCAGGTTCGATTTAATTGATGCTCCCGTTGAGACGAGGGAACTATTGGCTAAAATGACTCAAGTGGCAACAGCAAATTTAATAGATGAATGTAATGGAAATGTTACTGAAGTAGTTACTACACCGGTTGTTGTTTACATCACTATTAAAACATCTAATCTAGAACTTTCTTGGCAGACAGACGAGAAATATATGCTGGATGTTCAATCGAAAGGTAAGTTATATCTTGTTAGCAATTCACTATTAAGACATGTGGTTCGATTTTATACTAGCTGAATAGTTTTTTTAAGTTTATAACTCAATTCAAGATAAAATTTAATAAGTTAGCTACCAAACAAAATAACTTCCATGGATAACATGTAATATTAACTATTGATTATTACGTTAAGTCATTATTTATTATTAAAAATGCAAGGAACCAAAATTCTGTTTATAAAAGTAAATAGACTTATCGGCCACGGCTTTGCAACCGCTCTCGAAATTCCCATTGGCTAGAGGTACAGCGCGGTAAAAAATTGCGTATAAATATTTTAACTATGTCCAAACGACTCATACCATAATATTTTATTGTGGGA